>NW_024387536.1:0-21357 GCF_900408965.1 Simochromis diagramma
GATTCTGATTTTTTTGGTCAACAAGTGTGTTTGGAGTTTTACGTGTTTTGGAGTTGTACGTGTTTTACGTGTTTGGAGTTTGTACGTGCTTCAGAGTTCGTACGTGATTTGAAGTTTGTATGTGCTTTGTCTGTAGGGGCCACTGTAAATATACTTTTATTTTTTCACTCAACATAAATGTAATAAATAAATCATATAATACAAAATCAACTATTCACATTTCAACTTTTAACTATTTAAATTTCAGCTTTTTCCTTTTACAAATTTAAAGTGAAAACAACACAAAACACTGCAAACCACAACACAATGAAATATAATTATAATATGAAACAAAAGAGAAGATGCATATTCTCTGTCATATGGGCCTGCATGAATAAACTTTCTGAATCCTTTATCATCTGCAACCGAAAATAGTTGTGGATGATTACTATACCTTTCTAATGTGACATTGTTGTCCCTGGCTCTCTTTCTCTCTCTCTCCCTCTGGCTCTGTTCCTGTGCTACTGAGTGTAACTACCGCCCCTCCCCCCTCTGCCCAGCATAAAGCACAAGGCTCAGGTGCGAAGTGAAGCGGAAAAAAAGTGCGAGAGAGAGGGGGAGAGAAAGAAAAAAAAAAACCCCACGTGACGGCTCGCGATAAGGAGCCGGCTCGCGTCGTTCACGTCAAAGACCCGGCTCTAAGAGCCATTTCGTTCGCGAACGACCCATCACTAGAAGTTAGCAGGAATTTAGCTCGCTAGCTTCTATCTAAATACAATATAGCATGTCCTGACTGCGGGGTTTTGGAAACAAATTAAAACGTACAGCTCTGCTATCACTTCCAACATAAATGAAGACAGAAAACTAAACAGCAGTGACGTTTGTAGGGTTACTGAAGTTTGGCTAGCTGGTATATAATGATGTGCTACGTGACCGCTAACGACACAGCTATGTTAGCATAATATGAACAAGCTAACTTTTTTTCCACTCGATAAAAGTTAACGTGAGTGCTCTCGGTGCTCAGGAACAAATGTAATCGCATGGCAGGATGCTGTAAAAGGACCAAACTTCAGCCAGGAGAACAATTGAGATAATCCATCCACAATACGAGGTTAGTCATTCATATACTGCTGCATGGGCTGGGCTGTAGTTACATCCTAAGGTTTTAAAAACTGAGCTTAAATAAATGATTAGCGGTAATAAAAGCCGAGGGAGGTCAACAGTGATCACTGACTGTTTTAGGAGCTTTTTGAGATTAAATAGAAGAAAATACAAAACATTAAACATGTTAACAACACAAAAGCCATATTAAACGCAGACTACTTTAGACCCGGAAGTAGGATTCGTCACGTCATCACTTAACAACCGGATAATGAAGAAATAGCAAGTCACACTTGAAAAACTAGAAGATACCCGATATCATCCTATCCCATCAGTCACCTGTAGCCTTAGCCTTTTGGGACACCAATCAGTGTTTTGGGGTTTCTGATGGTACCCAGTATGTGTTAAATGGGGTTGGTTGATATAATTAAGACTACAAGACATTTTTTAAGAAATTAATGTGTAAATGTGAGGGGGCGACCGTGGCTCAGGGGGTTGGGAAGCGTATCTGTAACCGGAAGGTCGCCGGTTCGATCCCCGGGCTCTCTGTCCTGGTCGTTGTGTCCTTGGGCAAGACACTTTACCCTACCGCCTACTGGTGTTGGCCAGAGGGGCCGATGGCGCAATATGGCAGCCTCGCTTCTGTCAGTCTGCCCCAGGGCAGCTGTGGCTACAACCGTAGCTTGCCTTCACCAGTGTGTGGATGCGAGAGTGAATGAATAGTGGCATTGTAAAGCGCTTTGGGTGCCTTGAAAAGCGCTATATAAATCCAATCCATTATTATTATTATTATTATTAAATATCTGTTCACAGAGGAATTTCTTAATGGTTTTGGCAATTACGCTAATGCTAACTAGCTTTAAATGATAGATTGTGCTTAGAGAGCCCAAATAATCTGATTTTCAATAAACTGATAAAATGTGCCATCCCCTGGCTTCAGCTTTGCTGGGTGCTGTGCTGGAAAAAAAAATGGGCATATCAAGACTGCAGACCAACAGAAGAGACCATTTTCATTTTTGCAGCAAGCACAAGGAGAAAAAGGTGCTGTGACAGATCAGCACAATTGTCCCCTGTCACATAGAGGATCAATCTTTTTATATTTAGGTCACATCCTTCCAGCAGTGATCAATCAAACTCTGTTATGACAGAACAGAAGTCCCCCTCATGGAGTTTCCCTAAAACCATAATTCATTAGTAGTATATTTCATGCCAGGAAGCACAATTTCTCAAGATAGTTGAGCCACGTTCAAATGACCTGAAATAAAGCGGACATCAACTCATCACCCTCCCTCGCTCCACCACAACCACCCACACATGCAGGGCCTTGGGGTGCAGGTGTGTCACTAGGGTGCAGGGGAGGCACTCCCCCTCTGCCCTTCTGGCCGCCTGTGCCTCAATTTTATTCTGCAACCTAGACATCCACATTACTCACACTATCATTACACATACATATAGGGCCTTGGGGGTGGACACGTTAAACGGTGTCCAGAAGACGGTCTGTGTATTCAACCTCACCTCTGGCGGCAGTGCCCACTTCTTAATTTTAAATGCATGTAGACATTGAGGGCTCTTGGGAGGGGTAGTGCTACACCTGCTGCTCTCTGGCAGGAAGCACCATGCCCTTTAGAACAGTAGCAGCAACACTACATATAAGCGGGCGGAGGGAGGTTTGGCATCTTCACACACCCCTGTTCTCTGTTAGCCATTGGGGCGAAGGGGCTGGTAGGAGGAGTTGGCCATCCAATTGTGGTCTGGGATGCGGGGCCTCCCTGCTACTGCGGTTCCGGGGGAGGGCTGCTTGTCTCCACCCCAGGGAAAAGGGTAACATCTCCTGAGTCAAGGTGTGGTTTCCCCCTCTGGGGGTGGTGGTGCCTGGACCTGGGGTATAGAGTATGTTTGGGGAGTGTGATTGTGTGTACAGTGTCTTTTTGTTTCTGTCTACATGTTGGGTGAATGCTGAGTATTTGTATATGTGTGCATGAGGGTGGGAATGCAAGTTTGTGTCTGTGTGTGCCTGTACATCTGTGTCTATATGCCAGGTCGGGTCTTAGACTCCACCTCTATGGGAACATCTCAGGCTCTCCAAGGTATGAGGCGTATCTTCCCCCACCACACTCCCTGCCGGTGGCTGATGCCCTCAGGTGTCGTGCGTTCGTGGTTCTTGTTGTCCGGGGCTGGGCACTCGGTACTGGCTCACTATCAGAACTTTGCCTTAATTTTATGAAGGCCTGTTCATTAGAACCATATTTGTTCTATTCTCCATTTGTAACAATGGAGATTCACAGAAATTCAACCTGAGAACTTCAATATTTCTGTTTATCTCATTTTCTGTATACATTAAAGTGCCTAAGTGCTGACAGGGTATTATCTGTAAAATAATCTATCATAGTCTCCATGTCAGTTGCACCGCTCACATTGACCTAAAATTAACATTATGGGAAACCTTCTCAACAATGATATGCGGATATAGTGCTGCCGGCTGATTAATTTTCTTTCAGCTTATTGAGACAAGATTGGGGTTTGCTGCCAACCAGTCACAGCAGGTGATGCACACTGAATATGCATTTTGTAGTAGGGTAATGTGGAATTTAAAATGTGTGAAAGAAGGATTAATTATGCATTCAAGCCTCTGATGGCTTTAAGAAAATACTGAAAACTTTATTCAAATCCCAGGGGAACTTTATGTCACCCCTAAAAAAATTGTAAATGCTGTGATTTACTTAGTTTTCTGAGCCAAATGATTTCAGTGTGAACTTGCAGGTTTGTGGCTTTTGGATGATAGCTTTCTCTGATACTAAGATAGTCACAGCCTGAAGGAAAAGAAAAGAAGTGTGGAGTAAGACAGGGAAAATGAGCTTGGCAACTGGTCTACTGGTCATCTAAAACTGATGGGCACTTAAAACATTCCTAGAATCATAAACTGTTTGATATTATTTGCCCCCCCTGGGACTGATGGCAAAAAAAGAGGATGGGAATCAATAGAAAAGGATGTAGAAAAGGAAAGGCACAGATATGAGAAAACCCTAAAACTGTTATGTGTTTTCAGGTCTCAGAAGAATTACTACAGAAGAAAAGATGCAGAAGCACATACAATTTGAAAAAAGGAAAACACAGAAGACAATAAAGGTTTATGATAAGAAGCATAATAAAAAACAACGTAGTGTTAGTTGTCAAATCAAATCAAAATCAAATCAAATCACTTTTATTGTCACATCACATGTGCAGGTACATTGGTACAGCACATGTGAGTGAAATTCTTGTGTGCGAGCTTCACAAGCAACAGAGTTGTGCAAAATACAATAATGTAAACAAGCAAAATACAAGAATGGCTACATCTGAAACTAATAAATATATGTACAATATATAATAGTATATGCATTTCTGGATGTGTATACTAAATATTTTTCTACGTGTGTGTGTGTGTGTACACATATTTTACAAATTAAATAGATTAAACAATAAATAAAATATATAAAAATATACAGAGTTGAGACATGTGCAAAACAGTGGCATTACTGTACAGTATGGAGTGCATAATGTTAAAGTTCCAGTAGTGAAGCTGAGGTGTCTATGACGTGTTCAGCAGTCTGATGGCCTGGTGGAAGAAGCTGTCTCTCAGTCTGCTGGTACGGGACCGGATGCTGCAGAACCTCCTTCCTGATGGAAGTAGTCTGAACAGTTTATGGCTGGGGTGACTGGAGTCCTTGATGATCCTCCCCGCTTTCCTCAGGCACCGCTTCCTGTAGATGTCTTGGAGGGAGGGAAGCTCACCTCCAATTATCCGTTCAGAGCACCGCACTACTCGCTGGAGAGCTTTGCAGTTGCAGGCGGTGCTGTTGCCGTACCAGGTGGTGATGCATCCAGTGAGGATGCTCTCAATGGCACAGTGATAGAAGGTCCTGAGGATGCGGGGGCTCATGCCGAATCTTTTCAGTCTCCTGAGAAAGAAGAGGCGCTGCTGCGCCTTCTTCACTGTTTTGTTTGTGTGTACTGACCATGTAAGATCCTCAGCCAGATGTACACCAAGGAACCGGAAGCTGCTCACTCTCTCCACAGCAGCGCCGTTGATGGTGATGGGGGTGTGTACTTCTCTGCACCTCCGGAAGTCCACTATCAACTCCTTTGTCTTTGCGACGTTGAGGGTGAGATGGTTGTCTTGACACCAGTTTGTCAGGGCGCTGACCTCCTCCCTGTAAGCCGTCTCATCACCATTGGTGATAAGACCCACCACTGTAGTGTCGTCCGCAAACTTCACAATGATGTTGGAGTTGTTAGTGGCTGTGCAGTCGTAGGTGTAGAGTGAGTATAGGAGAGGGCTCAGTACACACCCCTGTGGAGCACCAGTGTTCAGTGTGATGGGGGATGAGGTGATGCTGCCCAGTCTGACCACTTGGCGTCTGTCAGACAGGAAGCTAAGGATCCAGCTGCAGAGGGAGCTACTCAGTCCTAGATCCTGCAGTTTCCTGTCCAGCTTCAAGGGAACGATGGTATTGAATGCTGAGCTGTAATCTACAAACAGCATTCTCACATACGTGTCTCTCTTCTCCAGGTGTGACAGGGTAGTGTGTAGTGTCAGGGCTATGGCATCATCAGTGGACCTGTTGTGGCGGTATGCGAACTGTAGAGGGTCCAGTGAGTCGGGTAGTGCAGAGCAGATGAAGTCCCTGACCAGCTTCTCGAAGCATTTGCTTACGATGGGAGTCAGGGCTACAGGTCGCCAGTCGTTCAATGAGGAGATGGTGGAGGATTTGGGTACAGGGACGATGGTGGCCATTTTGAAGCAGGCTGGGACTACAGACAGAGAGAGGGAAAGGTTGAAGATGTGCGTGAACACTCCAGCCAGCTGAGCCGCGCATGACTTGAGGACGCGGCCGGGAATCCCGTCCGGACCAGTAGCTTTGCGTGCGTTCACCTTCCTGAAGCACCTCCGCACATCCTCCTCAGACACAGTGTGCGCACTGACGTCATCCGTGGTGCGCACACTGTCCGGTCTCATGGTGTTCGCTGTGTCGAATCTAGCGTAGAATACGTTTAGATCCTCACACAGAGAGGCCGTGGTCTGCGGTGTGCTGGTTTTCCCTCTAAAGTCTGTGATCGTGTTTAGTCCCTGCCACATACTCCGAGGGTTGTCAAACTGTTGCTCCACCCTGTCCCTGTACTCACGTTTGGCTGCTTTGATCGTCTTCCGGAGTTGGTAATGTGCGTGTTTGTAGTCCGATGTGTTCGCGGAGGCAAAGGCGATGCTCTGTGCCGCGCGAACATCTCCGTTAATCCAGGGTTTTTGATTTGGGAAGGATTTAACTGTTCTGGATGGGACGACATCTTCCACGCATTTCCTGATAAATCCGCAGACTGAGTCTGTGTACTCGTCAATGTCCCTAGCAGCCACGTGAAACATTTCCCAGTCCGCGTGATCAAAACAGTCGAAAGAGGTGTAGCAGTGGTCGAGTAGCCGGTCTCCACGAGTGTTAAAATGGATGTGTTGGTGGAGTTTGGGTGAGACTTTCTTCAGGTTTCCCTTATTAAAGTCCCCGGTCGTGATAAACGCTGCCTCTGGGTGTGCGGTTTCCTCGCTGCTGATCGCGCTGTACAGTTCCCTGAGTGCTCGGTCAGTGTCGGCTTGTGGGGGAATGTAAACAGCCGTAATAATCACTGCTGTAAATTCCCTCGGTAGCCAGAATGGCCGGCACTTAATCATCAGGTACTCCAGGTCCGGTGAGCAGCAGTGAGTTGTAGTGTTGTTGTTGTGTTATTTGAAGTTCTGAGAGTGAAAATGAGTTGTCAGGCCCACAGCACTGTACATATTGAAATTAATGAAGAAAACATATTCCAGTCGAACAACATCCATACAATATGAATAATTACTACAGGTTACAGAGTCAGAAAGTGGTTAGGGAGGAATCACTGATGGCAGAGTTGATGTGGAGTGGGGCCCTGCTCTGTATGCTGGATTGAGTGACTGAAGTCATTATAGGTGACCAGAACTTTATCAAATCCTTCAACAGACTGGAAAGTTCAATTCATGTTTGCTTTTAAGGTTTACTGTCCTAAAATTCAGTAACTTGTATTAATATTCCTGGTCTGAATTATTGTTATTCCATCTCAGAGCCTGAACTCTCTTAGGTAACGTTCTTGCCAATTCTTCAAGGTGTCATTAGGAATAGTTCAACTTATTGAAGGACATGGCTGCCTTTTGTTCTGTTCTCTGTCAAGATGATAAAACACTGCTTTAATAATGTTGAGGTCCGGGCTCTGGGGAGGCCAATCATGACTGAAAGAGTTCTGTTGTTTCGTGTTTTTCTACCTAGGTATGATTTTTACTGCATTGGCAGTGTGCTTCAGATAATTGTCATGAAGAAAAATAAGACATTGTCAATTAGACACATTCAAGACTCTATTGTGTGGTAGATCAAACAGTAATTTTCTGCATTTGTAATTGACAAGATCTGGCGTAAACACAGCCCCAAATCATGACAGATTCTCCTCTGAGTTTTACAGTCACTGTTGTATCTCTCTGCTGATGATTCAACACACGGATGGCCTGAGGATAAAAACTCCTCTTGAGCCTCTCTGTTTTTGTTCGGATGGTGCGGAACCTTCTGCCTGATTTCAGAAGCTGGAACAGTTCGTTGCTGGGATAGGATGGGTCCTTCAAAATCTGAGTTGCTCTAGTCCAGCATCTCCTCACGTAAATGTCCTGTAGGGAAGGGAGAGCAGTCCTGCAGCAGCGTTTTGCCATACGGATCACTCTCTGAAGAGCTTTTTTACCCTTGACACCACTGTTTCCATACCAGGATGTGATGTTCTGTGTGAGGATGCTCTCCACAGTGCCTGCATAGAATTTCCTGAGGATTGCTGGCGAGACCCTGAACTTGCTCAGTTGTCATAGGTGATACAGGCGCTGCCTAGCCTTTTTGGATTGGACCTGAATGTGGGCAGACCATGTCAGGTCTGAGGAGAATGGACACCGAGATACTTGAAGGACTGCACTCTCTCCACTGGAGCTTTATTAATGATAATGGGCTTGTAGTCTCGTTGCTGACTCCTTCTGAAGTCCACCACCAGCTTCTTGGTCTTGCCTACGTTCAGCTGGAGGAGGTTGTCCCGGCACGACGATGCCAGATCCTATACTTCATCCATGTAGACCGCCTCATCGTTGTTGGAGATGGCACCCAACACCACTGTGTCGTCAGAAAACTTCACAATGGTATTGGAGCCGTGGGTGGCCACACAAGTCAAGTCATCTTTATTTATATAGCACATTTAAAAGACATCAAGTGTCGGCCAAAGTGCTGAACAGAGGGATAATATAATAAAAGAATTAAAATAGAAAGAAAACATTTTAAAAAAGAATTGTAAGACATGTAAGAGTATATAGCATATAATGTACATGCAAATATGCACATGCATATACAAAACTGTACACATTCACACACAAGTACACATATGTGAACATAACGTATATACACATACAACATCATCCAATAAGATAAGAGACTAAAGTGTAGAGTCTGAAGTGTAGAGGGAGTAGAGCAGTGGCGAGAGCATGTGGGGACCACAGACTTAGCCAGGGATTCACTGAAAATCGAAGTGAATACACCTGCTAGCTGGTTAGCACAGCACCGCAGTAGACGACCAGTGATGCCGTCTGGCCCCGCCACTTTCCTTATGCTCACTCTCCTCAGCGCCGCTCGGACGTCGTGCTCTGCGATGCTGATCGCCGGTCCCTCTCTGATGACATCAGTTGTCAGGCAGTCGTTAGAATTAGCTGCCTGGGTAACTTTGAAATGGGCGTAGAACTGGTTCAGCTCGTTGGAGAATGTAGTGTCTGCATTGATCGGCGCAGTGTTCCTGGCTTTGTAATCCGTGATTGTGCGTAATCCATGCCACATGCTGCGTGTGTCGCCCTGGCTGAAGTAAGACTCCACTCGCTCCCGGTGCCGACATTTGGAATCCTTCACTGCGGGTTGCACGTAGGGTTGCCAACCGTCCCTTATAAAACGGAATCGTCCCGTATTTAGAAACAAAAGTACACGTCCCGTATTGAGCTAATAAGGGACGCACTTTGTCCCGTAATACAGTGAGAATCAAAAGTAGTCTATAAATGTTTATGGAATTAACGCTTTGTTTGAAAACATAATTCCCAGCCCCTCTCCTGCTTTGTGACCAATGAGCTGACAGCACACTTATGACAATTCGAGTATGACAATTCAGATTACCGCTCATCTCATTGGTCGAGGAAAGGTCGCTTACGGAGAAAATACCGGAAGACAACAGATGACCACAACAACAAGCATGGCCAACAGGGAAACAAACGCCGACACTGCGGTGCAAGTCTCGGACGACAGTACACCTGAAGCTGGGCAGACACTGTGCGATTTTTTTCAGTCACGTTATTCAGCTCCTGCTCAAACTGCACAACTGACTCGCAGGGGTTAGAAGTTGGTAGGTCACGATGCAGGGTCTCACACTATACCGCCCGATGCTCTGATGCGACCTGAGTGCTCACACTGTGCCTCCATAAAATGAAGGTTATAACAGAAAATCTGTCGCTCTCTCTCTCTGTCTTTCACTCACACAGACACGCACACCACCACCATCAACTTTGCTAAATTGCTAATGAAAAACATTGATCAGGCAGCTGTGATTGAGCAGCAATGTAAATCCAACTATTTTCACAGTTGTTGTGGTCGTGATAATTTTGTGATGCCACATCGAAAAGGCTCGGATGAGCTTTCCAAAGTTCTACAAGTTGTGCCTCCATGCTTGTGTCCAGATCACACGCTGCACAGCCGTGCTGCTCCATCTTTTTCACCGACGTTTACGTGTTTGCGCGTGAGCAGTGTGAGCGGCTGTGGTGACACCCTCACGAGTGATTGATGATAGGGAGCTGGTCGTGAGGTGTTAATCGCTTCTCGTTACCCCACGTATACTACACGATGCACGATGAAGGCCAAAATCGGGCCGATCACCAAATCGGTCGCACGACTCAAAAATCGTCTCAAAATGGGCCAAAAATCGCACAGTGTAAGCCCAGCATTAGAGCAGCAATGTTTGTTCCCCTCAGAGAAAGAAAAAAAAAAGGCTGCAAAAGTACAGGGAGGAATGGGAAAAGGAAAACACCTGGCTGGGAAAATGCACGATAACACCTTTAAAGCGCACTGCACTGTGTGCCGGCGCACTTTTTCCATAGGCATGCTTCTAGTGGTGGGCACATGAAGAACATGAGGGGCGTGAAAGCTCGGGGAACCCTTAACCAATTTCTTGTCCACCAGGCCATGGCAGAAGCAGATATGGTATGTAAACACTGGTTTGTTTTTTTTAAACCCTCTGGTTATATGGGCATGTGCAGTGAATATCAGCGCTATGTGGCCAGAAGTGTGATAATATAATTTATTTTGTGTAATAAACAACTGCAAGGATAGATGATTACAACAAATAGATGACTAATACATAAAAGTAATACATAGATGAATAATGATGATGAGTTATGATGCGTAATCATGGGAACAAGTGGGTTTACAAACAGGAGCAGCTGATTAGCATTAGAAAAGCTGAAATAATACCTCAACTGAAGCCAATTGTACTACATGCACTAAATGTCCACTGTTACAAGAATATTTTTCGTTCTATTGTTTTCTATTAATTTATATAATTTTAAGTTAAGCAGGACAGAGTTCTTTTAACCCTTTAAGACCTACCATAGAACCAAGTCCGCCAGAGCTTATATTATATTTTTACATGCTGTGGAGCCATTTTTGGGAGCATTTCAAGTTGCTATACATCAATACAACCATTATAGCCCAGATTCTAATAATATGTATTCATTAAGTGCATAGTAATTACATAAATTGCAAAAAAGTGCAATAAACTACAAAAAAATTGAAAATCGTTTTTGCTGTTTTAACATATATTTGTAGTTAGAGAAATTTAAGAGGCTTATCCCTCAAAACTGTAAATACAAAAAAGTTGCACAAAATAGTTTCCCACCACAGGAAATTTATTTTGAGTGTCTTCATAGTTTTATTTTTGAAATACACCAATTTTTATACACTGCAGGAAAAACAAAAATAAATATTATACTGCAAATTTGCAAAAAAGCAGCATATGCATCAAAATAAACTATTTCCAGCAGTGCAATATGAGTCCTAAGCATCCCAGAAACGACACAGAAACTCATAAAGTCAAAGATAACTTTTAAAAAGACCAGTATAGGCCCTGAGGCCCTGATGGTAAAAAAGACTACATTTCCGCGAAAATGACGTCACTTCCGGTTTCGGGCAGGTAATGCAATGCAAAAGTTCGCGCTGACGTCTATTCCAACGTAGGAAGTGTTATGAACAGCTGATTGGATCGGCAAAGCGTGTTTCTGGAATATTATGTTTTTGTTCCTGCAAGCGCTTTTTATGCAGTTTTTGCAAAGCTTTATGTGGAAGGAAACCGTGACCAAGGACAAGCTGATGGCATAAGATGTAAGTACAACTCCTCCGGTTTCATATGCAAAAAAAATTTTTGCGCTAGCTTACGTGGTTGCAGTGCTACCGGGATTTAAAAATAGTTACGCAAAACAGAGCGTGCCCGCTCTGATCGGCTCTAAAGGGTTAAAGAAAGATTTACTTATATTCTCAAAAGTTAAGCATGACAGGCTTCTGTTTAAGAAAGAGACCTGTTTTACTGTGTTAATGTTGTCATTTTGAGCTAAAAATAAATGGCTAAATGATCATTTGTTTCCCATATGGTCATATCACAAAGAATATGCATCTGCTTAAATCAAATTCAAGTCAAATGGTTAAAAAATAATTTCACACACAAAAAAAAGAGCTACAAAATTCACCACACTGGGAAGGGTGAACTGGATTGCCTGGCCCTGGCCACGAGGTGTCCCTTATTTATTTTTCAGGGAGTTGGCAACCCTAGTTGCACGCCATAAGAGGCTGCTTTGTAGGTGCTCATATCGCCAGTGGCGAGACCCACGTTGTAGGTGGCAGTCCTCGCGTTCACTGCAGCGCGGATCGATCTGTCCACCCACGGTTTTTGGTTCGGCAACGTCACGACTCTTGCAGTGGGGATGATCTCATCTGCTAGCATATTTACAAAGCTTACTGCTACATCCATAAACTCATTGATGTCGACTGCGCATGCTCTGAACATGTCCCAGTCTACGTCATTGACCGCGTCCTGTAGCATAGCTTCTGATTGGGCAGACCAGCGTTTCACCTGTGTCAGGTCTTTGCTGGATATCTTCTTAGGGCTTTCAGACACATATAATGTGCGGTAGATATTTTTAGGCCACTTCTTTTTTGTCCTCCACATGTCCAGTTTCCCAATTTTTTAAGGACATAGCATGTTGCTCTGGGATACGCCAAGTTTCCAGCTCCTAGCTCTTTGTGAATCACCTTGCAGGTGCAAAAATACTATTTTTAAAATATTTTTTTTAAATACTATTTCCTGTCAAACTGTGTTACCTTTGGCAATATTTTTGCAAATTCAACTACAGAAAATAAAATAAATCATTTTTGTGTTTTTGTGACAGGCTACTTGTACAAAGTAAAGACATTATTTAAAATCTACTGCAGTTTTTGAAAAGGAGCACCTCCAAATGGTTTAAGGTATTCTATTGAAAGGATATTTATATATAGGTTAAATAATCAAAGAGGGGAAGTGATGAAGTGAAGAATACTTTTCATCATAGCATCTGTTAGTTGGTGGGATATATAAAGAAACAAGTCAACGTTTTGTCCTCAAATCGATGTGTTAGAAACAGGAAAAATGAGCAAGGATTAGGACTTGTGAGAGTTTGATTGCTAGACAACAGAATAAGGCAATCTCCAAAACTGCAGGTCCTGCTAAAAAGGTGTCAGAATACACAGTGCATCACATTTAGTTGTGTATGGGGTTGCATAGTCACAGACCAGCAAGGGTGCTCATGCTCATGCTGAAACTGCCAACAATGAGCACATGAGCATGAGAACTAGACCATGGACCATGGTCTGGTCTGATGATTCATGTTTTCTTTTACATCATGGCCAGTTGTGCATTCCTTACCTGGGGAATGCCTGGCACTGGTATGCACTATGGGAAGAAGGCAAGCCAGAGGCAGTGTGATGCTTTGGGCAATGTTCTGGGAAACCTTGGGTTCTGCCATTTATGCAGCTGTTACTTGAACACCTAACACCTACCTAAGCATTGATGCTGACCATATACACCTATTTCATACTAGTATCATGTGATGGCTGTGGCCTCTTTCAGCAGGATAATTCCACAAAGCAAAAATGGTTTAGGAGGTGTTGATTTGGCATCCAAATTCCCCAGATCTAAAGCAAACTGTACTGCTCTGAACCCCACTTTCTGTTTTTCTCTAGCTTTAATTCTTATTGACGTGCTGGTTATTACTTGCTGCTGCTCATCTATGTCACTACAGCCACTCCAGAACACTGCAATCACCAAATCTAAGAGAGAGAGAGAGAGAGATCCACTACTCTTCCAGTTCTGGTTCTGTGGAGAACAGCTGGTTTATTCTGCCTTCTATCTCTCGGGTGTACCTCCCCAAGCGGCTTGCCAAGGCTGTGAGTCTTTGCTTGGCAGTTTCCAAGGCCTCAGGTATGGACAGCTTGCTGTATTTACTGACATCAAGACAAGAAAGCTCCTTACCATGCATGGAGGGTTTCACCCCAAGTCCAGCACCCTGAGGCTGTACACTAAGCGGAAGGAAGGGGGCCGGGGACTGGTGAGTGTCAGCGCCACAGTCCAGGATGAGACAAGGAACATCCACAAATACATCACGAAGATGGCTCCAACTGACAGCGTGCTCAGTGAATACCTCAGGCAGCAGAAACCCAAGAAAGTGGAGGAAGGCGAGGAACCATCATGGAAGGACAGGCCCTGGCTGATATCCAGAAATCCTACCAGTGGCTGGACAAAGCTGGACTGAAAGACAGCACGGAAGCACTAATCATGGCAGCACAAGAACAAGCACTAAGCACAAGCTCCATTGAGGCTGGGGTCCATCACACCAGGCAAGACCCCAGGTGCAGGCTATGTAAAGATGCTCCAGAGACAATCCAGCACATAACAGCTGGGTGTAAGCTAGCAGGCAAGGCATACATGGAACGCCATAACCAAGTGGCCAGCATAGTGTACAGGAACATCTGTGCCGAGTATAACCTGGAAGTCCCGGGGTCAAAATGGGAGATGCCCCCAAGGGTGATGGAGAATGACCGAGCTAAGATCCTGTGGGACTTCCAGATACAGACGGACATAATGGTGGTAGCTAACAAACCGGACATAGTGGTGGTAGACAAACATGAGAATACGGCCGTGATCGATGTAGCGGTTCCGAATGACAGCAACATCAGGAAGAAGGAACACAAGAAGCTGGAGAAATACCAAGGGCTCAGAGAAGAGCTCAAGAGGATGTGGAGGGTGAAGGTAACGGTGGTCCCAGTGGTAATCGGAGCACTAGGTGCGGTGACTCCCAAGCTAGGCGAGTGGCTCCAGCAGATCCTGGGAACAACAGCGGAGATCTCTGTCCAGAAGAGCGCAGTCCTGGGAACAGCTAAGATACTGCGCAGGACCCTCAAGCTCCCAGGCCTCTGGTAGAGGACCCGAGCTTGAAGGATTGACCGCCCACAGGGGCGAGTGGGGAATTTGAGATGTGTGTGTGTGTATGCATGTATGTATATATATATGTATATGTATGTATGTGTATATATATTTCAGTAGGGCATTTCAGCACCTACTGAGTAGCCACTGAAACGACAACAGCGCTTTGTCATTAAGAACACAAGCAGTAAATGAACAAGAATCCTGTTGCTGAAGGGAAAAGGTCTAATTTTCTAATACAAAAGCATTAATAACATGTGGCCACCAAGGCTAAATGATACACTTGTACTCGTGACTACAGCAGGATAAATCTTTGTGGTTGTTTCCATTTAACAGACAGAACATTTATTTTTCTTACACCTTATGAGGGTACAAGACTGTCGTTTAAGTATTCCTTGTGTTGTTACTGACAAGATTAAACAGGCACTCGAACACACCTGTTATGTTTCATCGCTTTGACGTGTTTGTTACTGCACTATGACCTTGAGGCGACAGCATTCATTGGATACCACATCTTCAAAATAGTAATACAGTATATGTAGGCAATAGGACTCAAAATGAAAACAATGGAACATTTTAATTTATTAACTTTATTGTGTTGTTTTTAATGAAAAATAACAACCTAACATTGACTGTCACATTATGTTCCCATACATTAAGGCAGATACATAAATAAAGCAAATGAAAAAAAAAAGATCAGTAAAAATGTACAATACTCAGTAGGTAAAGACAACAAAAAAGTTTTTTGATTTCTTTTTTCTTTAACCATAAACAATTAAGATTATACATAACTGGGTCAGTTCTTAAGTCCTACCCTTGCCCTGAATTTAGACCAAATGCTTCTAATTGGAACTGATCCTCATTGCAAATTGGACCAAATCCACATCCCCAACTACTAATGATATTTGGCAGCCATGCATGAGCCAAAGTTGGCTTGTATTTTGCCCTCAAGGGTCAGCACACAGCCAACTGCTGGAATTGTCCTGACTTGACTGATATCTTTAAAAGACGGATGGTGCTGCTTCTCAACAGTCAATGATGGACAAAGTTTTAAGATTGTTTCAAATATTTTCATATATTTTTAACAAGAAATTATGACTGAGAAATCAATTAGAGTAAATGTTCCCGTCACTGTTAAGCATGTAATTTTAATCTTTGAAAGCTTAGTTTCTAAAATATATTGTTTTTTGTCTTTATATCAGATTAGTTATATAGACCTTTTTTACATAGACAATTGAACACACTAATATGAACATGCATACATAAAGTTTACATTTTTGCACATCCAGAATTGTCTGACGTCGATGTAAGGGTGCATCACATCTGTTTACACTACTTAAATATTAATGTTCAAGAGCTGTCAAAGATGTTTGGCTCAGCCCACCCCTACCTCATCAGCTCCCCTCGTTACTAATGCATGAACAAATATGATTTATTAATCCCCCCCCCCACTCATTACAGACTCCAATTGTTTCAAAAGTTTTTGACTGCGTAATTTGCCACTCTTGTTTATCAGCCTGGTTTTGCAACTCAGAACACAATGAGGCACAGTGAAGAATGTTGAGCGCCGTCACGGGAGAATTCGATAAAATATGCACAAATTACAAAGTGGAGACAATTTTCTTGCTTTCCTCACTACCCCTCACCCACCCACGCCTTCTCATTTCCCTTTTCATCGCTTCATAGCTCTCATTCTTGGTGATAAGTGCATGTCTGTGCGCCTGACAGTCAGTGAGCATATGGAGGGTGTGTGTGGTCCTGCCAAGCAATGAAGAAATTACAGACATGATGGCAGCACTGTAGCGCATTAGAGTAATCAGAGGGAAATTATCGCCCTTAAGTAGCTTTTGGACATCTGCAACGGGCGCACGCATATCGCATATATAGCAAATACACTCACACGCACACGGGCGCCCAGCATTCTCAGATACCTGACAGCAAACAGATGGACTCGGCACAACCTCTTTCAGACATCCTTCTCGACTTTAAAAGAGTAATCATAGAAAACTAAAAGCTGGCTCTCCCTCAGGCTAGGTTTTTTTTTTTTTTTCCCCGTTGAGCATATGAGTAAATTCTTTTTGGAATGATGAGAGAAAAGAGAAAATCAGGTGTTTATGAGCTTACTCAGAAGTGTAGTCAGTTGTGACTTACCATCTTGTGCACGCACTAAAAGAAACAAGCATTAAATTTGACAGGTGTGTGCTTACCTCATGAGAAACAGCACACTATACCATTCACTTGGTGTTGAGTGGCTGAATAGTAATTAAAGTTACTAAAGCTAAAGAAAGCTTATGGGTGAGAGTTTCATTATTAGCATTATTCTTATAATCATGATCATCATTATCATTATTATTGTTGTTGCTGTTCCCCTGATTGTAATATAATTCTGTTAGCTAAAACGCTAAACAATGATCATCCTCAAAATGCCCTACAGTTCTGCCTATTCAGTGGCATAGTTAGTGTTACCAGTTAACAATTTAAAACGTCACAACAATTTGACTCTGAGACTGAACCAAACAAATTAGCTGTATCACATCCATCATTTACAGAGCTTTTGAGCTGAGAAGAAGAAAATTGTTACACTTTACAAGTAACTATAGCAATTCTCCGTTTTCTCAGCAATAGCTGGGTTTCATTTGACGTAGACGTGACGTAGACGTAAAGCGCGAAATTTTGACTGGAGGGCGAAGTGAAAAAGATCACGCAAAATCACAGACAGACAGTACGCAAAATGCCTTTGTCCTGTTGTTGTTTCGGGATGCCCGTAGGATCGACCCGAGAAACGGATAAACGGTATTTTTATGTGTACCAAAAAATAGCCCAACAAGAGGGAGACCAAATGGAAAAATCTAACCGAAAAACGTAGGAAAAAATGGATGTTAAATTTTACGTTTATAAGTCGGGAGGAGCAGAGTCTGCCAATGCACGTTGTCTGCAGCGACCATTCGTCAGAGGTAATGTTATGTTTGCAAACGAACTTATTAGAGCATTATGGTGTCGTTAAATGCTCGGTTACTTAGTGCGTTTAAGTTTGTAGTCTAATATTGACTGATTGGGAGCTATAGGCCTGCCCAAGTGCAGAACGAAAAAGCCAGATCGGAATCAGTTCTCAAACGAGATAGAAAGAATGAAGCTGAATTAAGCTTGCAATTACCGCAAGTCTTCAGAGGTGTCTCGGTAGACTCTGAGAATGGTTTACCTGAAACAACAACTGTCACTCTAACGAAGGTCCTAGGATTTGGCATTTTTTTGACGTTAAAGCCGCGAACACTACTGGTTACGTGTTTTAAGATAAAGCAATATAGAACAACACGCACCCTGGCAAACACCAAACTGTATCCTCACGGAGACGTTTTGTTCCAAGGTTGTGGGACCCACCCGCTGACAAAAAAAATTGTACGCCTCCAGACGCTGGAAAGCTTTCATGTGCTGCCTAGTGTAGTAAGAAGTCGGAGGACCAAGTAGTTGGTGAATTTCCACAGCGCGATAGTAGGCAAATCCTTGACTTCTGTGGTTTATTCGGACATATTGCAAAGAATCGGATCACGTCCGAGAGATTTTTAACTATCTGTTGAGATATCTCCCGAGAAACGGGGTCTAAAGTGGACAAGAGCTTCTCTCCCTGATCTCCACAGTGTCCTCCAGGTTTTTTATTTCCGCCCTCCACTCAAAAATCGCGCTGCCTCCGCACGTCATCAGAACCACGTGACTGCAACCCAAGTGGCATGGTATGAATCAGAGTTAGTATAGTTTTGGATTTTCCAATTACCTTTTATTTTTATGTCGTTTTGACTTTTTGCTTTTAATCCAGCTTAGTTTCTTTTAGTTTCCAATTTTTTTTGTTTCAAGAAAGAAGGTCCTGAGTTCAGTTCCAAAACCTGGCCTTGCTGTGTGCAGTTTGCATGTTCTCCCTGAGTTTGTGCGGGTTCTCTCTGGGTATTCTGCCTTCCTTCCACCGTCCAGAGACATGTAGTTACAGGGTTAGGATAACTGATAATTCTAAATTGTCCATAGGTGTGGATATTAGTGCAAATGGTTGCCTGTCTCTCTGTGTGAGCCCTGCAGTACACTTTAAAAAATGTTTGTGAAATTAACAGTAAAATTGTGCAAAATCTTGACATCAAAAATGTGTAAATAGAAAAAAAAAAAGAAGCAATGTTTAATTTACATCAACATTTTATGAATAATACATATACCTGTAAAGTCCTGAACCAAATTAAAGTGTTAATTTTACAGTAGGAATATGTTTTAAATATCAAATGTCCTTGTTGAATTTACAGTTTACTGTTTTATAAACACTGAAGAGTTGTAATTTAAAAGTCAACACGTACAACTGAAACGGTAACAAACTAATGTTAAAATTACACATTTTGTTAGTTTTTTATTCAGAAAGTATCTGTATTACATTTTACAAATTCATTCAAACTCATTTACAACGTTGGTCACATACAGACCACTTTTTAAGTGGGCCAGACCAGTACAATTTCTGTCAGTGTAAAGAAGTTATCAGAGATATCTTTATATGACAGTACAATTTCAACAGTACTTGTCAGTTTTTCTACATTTTAAAGACAAACTGCTGTAGTAAATAAATTAAATCATTCAGCATAAGTCTTTAGTCTTAAATTGTAATAAATAAATATTAAAAATGACCTAAAAGTTATGACAGCCCACTGGCCAGACTGTCATGTAAATATAAAATAGAAAGGTTTTGTTGATTCATAGAAAATGTCCTGTTTTTTTTTTATAGACAATTAAAAGACAGGGACTTTTCTTTCATTTAGTTGTTATAACTTTGGTGTAGTATGAATGGCTATGGGGGAGGTCTTTTTCAGTGGGAGAAAAATCCAAAACTTGTTAAAATCCAAATTTCCAAAGCTGGCCAGTGGGCCAGACTAGAGTGTGCCGGGCTGATTATCTTTCAAATAGACAGCTGGTCATCTCCTCCATGTTAGTCATTTCTTTAATTTTGCACCACGTTCAATCAATTTTAGCCAGATTTAGTAAAAGTTAACTTAATCATTTGCTCAAATGTTTATTTTTTTTAAATGCCCAAAGTGTGTTAGTATTTAACCCTTTAGAGCCGGTCGGAGCGGGCATGCTCTGTTTTGCGTAACTATTTTTAAATCTCGGTAGCTCTGCAACCACGTAAGCTAGCGCAATAATTTTTTTTGCATATGAAACCGGAGGAGTTGTACTTACATCTTATGCCATCAGCTTGTCCTAGGTCACGGTTTCCTTCCACATATATTCCAGAAACACGCTTTGCCGATCCGATCAGCTGTTCATAACACTTCCTGCGTTGGAATAGACGTCAGCGTGAACTTTTGCATGTCTGCCATTACCTGCCCGAAACCGGAAGTGACGTCGTTTTCGCGGAAATGTAATTTTTTTTTAACCATCAGGGCCTCAGGGCCTATACACAGCAAATCCAGCATGTCCAAATTAACACTGTCAGATTTGATTTCAACACTATTAAAGTGTCTATATGGGTCCACACCAGAGAGTGTTAATTTAACTCTTTTTGGAGAGTTGGTACGTTAACTCTGATTTAGTGTTAAACACCAAATCTGTCTGGAGTTGATAATTTAACACTTACTAATGCTAACTAGGTGTTAAGAGTTTATATATTAACTCTCAAAGAGTATTTTAGTTTAACTACGTAAGAGTTATCTTCTAATTAATTTTAAAAAGCGGGAATTTTCCTGTTCTGAACTTCTAGAAATTTCTTTTGGAAATAAACATTTACTAAAAAGATGCAATGGTTTTTGAAAAACATTTATTCTGAACTGTGCGCCACAATTTCAAAACATTTTCTGAAAGATGTAACAGTATACATGTTCTCACTTTCATTAGAATTTTTTTTATCAAAAGGTCTGTCATAGGTGAGCTGGTAAATGCAAATAACAGCATTCTCATCACTTATTTCTTCAATACAATATGTATGTCCTTCATTCATCACTTTGTGGAACTTCAACACACTTCTGCTCTCCCCCATATTCCATCTTCACAAGCATATCCTATGTGGAGATTGAAAAAAAAAAATAGTTGACACTAATTAACCCTTTAAGACCTACCATAGAACCAAGTCCGCCAGAGCTTATATTATATTTTTACATGCTGTGGAGCCATTTTTGGGAGCATTTCAAGTTGCTATACATCAATACAACCATTATAGCCCAGATTTTAATAATATGTATTCATTAAGTGCATAGTAATTACATAAATTGCAAAAAAGTGCAATAAACTACAAAAAAATTGAAAATCGTTTTTGATTTTTTAACATATATTTGTAGTTAGAGAAATTTAAGAGGCTTATCCCTCAAAACTGTAAATACAAAAAAGTTGCACAAAATAGTTTCCCACCACAGGAAATTTATTTTGAGTGTCTTCATAGTTTTATTTTTGAAATACACCAATTTTTATACACTGCAGGAAAAACGAAAATAAATATTATACTGCAAATTTGCAAAAAAGCAGCATATGCATCAAAATAAACTATTTCCAGCAGTGCAATATGAGTCCTAAGCATCCCAGAAACGACACAGAAAGTCATAAAGTCAAAGATAACTTTTAAAAAAGACCAGTATAGGCCCTGAGGCCCTGATGGCAAAAAAGACTACATGTCCCCCTGCCCCGTTTCAGGGCCCAAGGGACCCCCAACGGGACAGGTGT
>NW_024387537.1:0-4638 GCF_900408965.1 Simochromis diagramma
AGTCCATCACAGGGGCCAACAGAGAGAGACAGAGAAGCACTCTCTCACATCCACACATAAGCCAATTTAGAAGCACCAATGAACCTAAGCAGCATTTCATTGGACTGTGGGAGAACATCCAACCTCCACAGAAAGGCCAACAAGCTTCCACCTACAACCTTCTTGCTTTAAGGCACTAGTGCGAACCACTTTTCCCCATTTCAGCCCAAATCCTGCATCTTCCTGTTTCTGACTCCAGGCCAGCTCCACTAACACTTTCTCATCAGACACTGCCACCTAGTGGAGGAAGTCTTAGTTCCATTTGAAGCTTCAGATTACAGTTAGTTCCTTTACAAAGAGGTGGAGGTGGTGGGGCCACAGCACCATCATCACTGAGTGCCATAGGACACTTAACCTTTGTTTCCATATGCTGGGAACTTCCTGTTGTTCCGAGGAGGACTGGAAAATGTGTGAAAATCTCCCAGTCAGTTCCTCACAGCACACTTCAATCATTTCCCTCCCACAGCATCAGGACCAGGGCTTTTCTCTCTTTGGTCCCACTAAGAGATTTCCACACAAACACCTCATCAGTGGGACTCTCAGAGCTACCAGCCCTTTGCTACAATCACAAAGCTCTTCATTGAAATCAATGATATCAAAGCTGGAATCAAATGAGTCCAAGTCTTCTGCTGATTCAGCATCACATTCATCTTTGCTCCTTGTTCTGCATCCCACCATGGACTTCATTCCTTTCCAAGCCAGCCTTGAGTGTCCTTTATTCAGCTCATCCTCTGCTTTACTTTTACACCTGATTTTAGCTGCTTTATCTCTCTTTCAACAAGTTTCTGTGCCTCAATCTTTTCTTCTCTCCCTCATAACAAGACAGCTTCTTCTGCCTGAGAACATGTTGGAGTGATTTACTAATCCAGGGCTGCTTATTGGGGAAAATACTTCCTGTTTCAAAGTAATCCCCATTTTCCCAGAAATAATGTAAGTAGAAATCGATGATCTAAGTGAGAACATGAGCCTTTAAAACGTCCCAGTGGGTGCAGTCAAAGCAGTTCCCTCAGTCCCAGTATAGAGTCTTTGGTCAGACTGGAACAACTGTGTGCCCAGTTTGAGCTCTCTTCAGTCCTGTGACCTGACAGACCCAGAGGGGCCATCACATCACATTTAGAAGCTCCCCTAATGGAGCCACAACACATGTCCAACACTTAGTCTGTCTTGTTGGACCAACTGGAAGAAATGATTCAAGGACTTAGTCACAGAACAGAGATTCAAATCTCCAAAATCCAACTGGCTGCATCAGGACATATAGTCTGAAACTCTGCACAGTTTCCTGTTTGAAGCTGCTTCCTGTTGGCTTCAGCTGTTTGGAGTTTCCATTTTCTAAACTTCTACATTCTGAACCTTCTTCACCTCTGAACAGATGATGAAACACTGAATGATTTCAAGCTCACACTTTGTCTAATAAACTTACATCTTTCATTCTTTGTACAGATTGAGTGTCTGTGGTTTGTCAAAGATCAGCTGTGATTATCTGGCAGCAGCGCTGAAGTCCAACCCCTCCCATCTGAGAGAGCTGGACCTGTGGGGAAACAACCTGAAGTATCCAGATGTGAAGCAGCTGTCTGATCTTAAGCAGAGTCCAGACTACAGACTGGAGTCTTTGTGGTCAGTACAGTGATGGAGTGAGTGGGTGGTGCTGTCAGCAGTATTGTACTAACACAGTCAGTAATGAAACAAAGATCCAGTGTTTCCTGTAAAGCTGCAGCTTCTCAGTGAGCTGGTGAGAGGAAGAATGGTGACATGCTTCAGATTGGTCACAAACACTTCCTGTTTCTGACCTTTATGGTCACCATAGTAACGGCTGACACGCTCTGATCAAACACTGTCAACAGCCAATCAGCTCTCTGAACAAAGCAGCACGCAGACCAATGACTGCATTCATTTCCAAGTTTAAAGCAGTGAAGAACACAGTCTGTAGGTGTGACGCCCACAAGTGTAGGGTCACAATTGTAATTTTTTTGTAAATTGTTTTTGATGTAAAAGACCTGATTTTATGGTGGTATTGCACTTTTCATTTAGAGTTATGGACAATGTAATTGCGTGGCATTGCCACAAGGGGAGATAGTGGTGAGTGCGATAGGCCGTTGCAACGCGTCTCTGCCTCAGACGAGGAAGAGCCTGCAGACCGAACGCAACTGATGTCTCCTTTCTCTGCTTTTCTGTTAAAAAAACAGGTTAGTGGTTCAAGTTTGCTCACTGCAATGTACATATAAAGGCAAGAAACCTTTTTCTGTCTTTGTTTAAAGATCACGAATGTTGTGAGAGAGTGTGTTTTCACTGACTGAGAGAAAGCTAACTATACCGCCATTTGTAATGGAAGCCGCCATTTCACTCGTAGTCTAAATAGGCAGCTGGTCTTATTACCTGTTTTATTTTGTGACAAACGCAGCTCTCAAGACGCTTCTTTTATCCTGACATTATTGGAAGTTACAGTTGATTAGGACCCCACCTACCCAGTTCTTATGTGTCAAATGTAACTAGTCTGATGTATACTGTTTGTGGATGATTGTGAACTGTTTTGTGAAGCAATGGGAAGAATATTTTTTGTTTATTGGTTACAAATGTAATATATTGTTTGGATCTGTTAAAGTATAAAAAAAGTAGGCGACATAAGCGGGTTAATTGCAGTGTTAGTGGTGCTGCACAGAAATGTTTTTGATGCTGAAATGCAGTAGAATTGGTTACAGATTTATTGTAAATAAGGACGTTCATATACAATGAATAATTTTGTAAGTTTATTCTTGTGAGAGTGCAAGGTAACAAAAGGGTTTTGAGCTATGGACCCTAATTGAATGTTGTGTTGTTAAAGAGAAATGTGTGTGTCTAAATAGAAAAGAAAAGGACGTTGTTAAACTCTGTTAATAAATCAGGACGAGGAAGATCCTGCAGACCGAAAGCAAACTGATGGTCTCTGTCTCTGCTTTTCTGTTTAAAAAACAGTTTAAAAAACAGACCCCATCGAAGGCCTGTAACATAGGTGAGGAAGAATTTAGTGAGAGCAGATGTTTGGATGGAATTCCTCCAGTTAACAGCTGGAACCGTCCATCTGGATTGTTGGGCTTGTTGTTGGGGTTCCTACAGAGCTCAGAGTGGACACACCAAGGTTCTTCTAATGAATGAAAGTCCAAACTCAAACTAGGAGGGAAAAACATTTTCATCAACTTCAATAAAAATCCAAAGATTAGAAAAAGTGAAGCAACAATGAGTCCTAGTACAGTCCCAGCACTGAAGTCCCTGCTGCTCTTTATACTGGATGTGCTGCATCACTGACTGACAGCTGATGAAGAGTCTCTGGAAACACTCGTTTATCTCCTCTGCTCTTCCTTCTTTCTCTGCAGGTGGAGGTGATGATGGTAACAGGACGGGTGTGTGCTGAGAGAGGAGGAGCTGTGTCCTGATGATCCAGAGGGGTTGAAGCAGCAGCAGCTTGTGTGTAGAGACGCTCTGACTGGGCCATGTTTACTGGGAGGTGGAGAGGAGAGCTTCATCCAGCAGTGACTGACAGAGGAATGAGAAGAAGTGCAGATGACTGTCAGTGCTGCAGAGTGAACTGCTCTGAGAACAGCTCCACTGTCAGACACAATGTAGAGTCCAGCATCATCCCTGTGTGTCCCTCTGGATCTGACAGAGGATCATCAGTGTATCTGGACTGCTCTGCTGCTGCTGCTGTCCTTCTACAGTCTCTGCACAGTCTCTGTCTGACTCTGGCTTCAACACCTCCTGGATCAAACTCACCTGGAAAGACTTTCAAACATCACTCAATAGATTTGAATACAGAATAATTTGATATATACTGTAGATGTACTGTAGAGTTGCAGTTTGTCACTTGTAAATACAGTCTGTGAGCAGCTGTGAGCTGAAAGATCTTTCTAGAAACACGAAATGTTTTCACTCTTCTGTTGCTTTTTCATATATTTCCACAACATTAATATTGATCCCACCTGTCTCACCTGTTTCATGCTTTTATACATAATAACAGGACACGTGTGACTGAGACGCTGCTGTGGTTGCTGTGCTTGCACGTCTTCATTTAGATAACCGAGACATCTAGTGGTTCAGAGGGAGAACTGCGGAGGTGGAGCTGTGTTTTAGCATGGGAAAACTTTTTACTTTTCGGTGCAGATACAAATATGACAAGTAATCAGTGTAAGATACAAAAGGGTCACATCAGTCAGCAGAGGGAACAGTGATCACACAGCAAGTAAGAATAGAAACATAACAGTGAATCTGGACATGAATACAGATGGAAGCAAACAAAACAGGATGTAACACTACATTAAAGCCACAAATGGGAAGAAAACAAAGCCAAAGGAAAATATATTTGATCTCAGGAATCCAAATCAGATGCTTTAGAGCAGGGTCGGCAACCCTGGAGGAGCAGAGACCCGAGGCGGCCGCCGGTCCGAGTGTCAGGTGAACTGAACTTCAGGTAAGAAGTTATGACCTGCAGTCTATCTGGGTCAGATATATAGAAACTCCCCGTCATGCCTATAGCTTAGTACGCAGTTTTACTGAATGGTTTATTGGTAACCTGACTGTAAAAAGTCCACAAAGGAAAAATAAAACTCCACCTCTTAAACTTGGTTTATA
>NW_024387538.1:0-25408 GCF_900408965.1 Simochromis diagramma
AACCGATACCTACCTCTTCTTTTGGTTTTGTTTTCTTGTTTTTTACTGGTATGTTGAGATGGTTTGTGACTCAGTGTGCATCTCTGTAGAGCAAAACCAAATGAGTTTCATTGTTTTCCCTGCACCTCTGTTAAGATCCTAAAAAATAATATTGATCACAGAGATAATTTTTATCAAAGACTTAGATAAAATGGTGACAGTGGAGCAAAAGAGAACAGGTTAAAGAACCAAGAGTTTGTTCTCAAACATTGTGCACTGTTATGTGTAGTCCCAGTTTATCAGTTACATGCATTACATTTATATATCACCAAGTCACAACAAAGGTTGGTTCAAGGTGCTTTGTATAGTGTTATAATCCCAACAAGGCAAATTGATGCAACATTTTTATTGGTTTTACTTCTGGTTTTGTCAACAGCTTCACACTTTATCCTTATTAAATCATCCAACACAACACACATCATATTTCTCTATGTTAAGGGTTCAAATATTGAGGATGAGTACACAAACACTGGTCCAGAAGGGTTGGGTCAAAATAATGATTTTAATGAATACGCGCAGCGTGGGAGATGAACACTGTCAAACATTCAGCAGTGATCTCGCCCCAAAACTACACAAGCAATTGTTTTATAACATCAGGGTATTATTTATGATGCCCCCTCATGCGTCAAAGCAGGTACAATACATGCACAAATTTCAAAACCACAAATGTTCTGTTAGCAACTTTTGACACAATTAGAAAAGAACATTTTCTCCATCTCCAAGCCAGGTGTTTCCTGTAGCTGCCTTACTCTCGCCTATCTTCCAGACCATCAGAAACACGTCCTACAGCAAACTGTTGCTTATGCAGGAATAATTTTGCAGTTACAGCTTTTGCAAACTATTATTTGAACTCTTACCTAAACAGGAGTCTAACTACTGTGTGTGTGTGTGTGTGTGTGTGTGTGCGTGTGCGCGTGTGTGCGCGTGTGTGTGTGTCATTCTCAAATGCACTCTGTCTCACCTCACCAGCTAAAGCTTCTGACCTCTTACCACACAGTCTCATCCTAACATGTGTAATAACCTTAACTAAAAACATATTTAATATATTGAATAAATGTTTTAGTCAAATGCCACCACTCAAAGCTTTAATAAAATGGATATAAACGAATAAAAAGATAATAATGAATAACCTGGTATATGTGTTTTGTAAGCGTGTGGCCTTTCTTCCATAGCTCAAAATCACTTACACAATAGATTGCCTGGACATAGCGCCAAACAAAGCTTATGACCTTCAACTAACTGACTGAGCTTCAACTCTTTAATAGGCACAGAAATGCAGGGTGTGTATAAAAGGATTATAACTGCACCTGTAATAAAAATGTTAATATGAGATTATGTGTTACGGCCAAGAGGGCCAGGCTGTGTGTGTGGACTGAAGTGCAGACACAGAGGGAGGCAAAACGGGCGTGAACACAGTGCTTTATTTACAGTGCCTAGTGAACTTACAAAACAGGAAACTATGAATGCTATGAACTATGAATGCTATGAACTATGAATGCTATGAACTATGAATGCTATGAACTGTGAACTGTGAGGCCAAACTGTGAACATGAAACTCTGAGTGCTATGGCTAGGTGCTAGATTTCACGGATGGATCCGGGGAACCAAAAAAGGGGACAGTGGCTTGGATGGAGGTACGCAGTCAGCGTTGCAGGTTTAAAATGTCATGCGAGGAGGGGGTGTCCAGGGGGTTCCGGGTGAGGAGTGTCCAGAGAGGATCCAGAATATGCTTGGAGTGAGGGGCTTGGCAGGGAGGCAGGCAGATGTAGTCCGATGATGGAAAGGAAGGAACCAGATGACAGAACCGGCGTCCAGGCGGAGATGTGAGTCGTCTAGGTTGGGAAGCGCGACTGCCAGGTGGGTCCTATGACAAAGAAAACACGGTGAGGAGAAAAGCAGTAGTTAAGGGTTCTCACAAGGGCTTGGTGGCCTAGCACTAACATGAGTTAGCAGAAGGTTTGGCAGAGGTCTGTTGTGAATGCTGGTCTTATATGCAGGTGACTTGATTGGAACCAGGTGTGGAAGCTGATTGGAGTCTCTGCCTGAAGGTGGAGCCCAGTGGAGTGGAAAAACCCCGTACTCACCCGGACCACGGCATTATGACAACACCTGTAATACAAGTTGTAACATAATGCCGGCAGCTTCAATAAATGCTTTGATGAAATAATGATTAATGCAATGATTAATGATGATGGTTATAAACAGTAGCAGTAAAATTATTTGTTTAATCCCACAATTCCCTCTCATGACCTCTTGACCACAAGAGGTCACCATACGTTGTGTTGTGTCACTCCTCAGCCCACTCAGCTGCTTCCAGGTCCATCAATGGCATCATGGACATCGGGGTCACTGCCCTGGGGTCCACTGCCTTCGTGATTACCTTTCCCAACAATTTCTGGCACAAGGAATGAGACAACAACCACAGGTGACCAAAATGAGCCATCTGGAGCAGTGTTGTTCGGGATGAAGGTGCAACATTGGTCACCAAACATGGCACACACGCCCCCCTTCTCCACCAACAACATGTCAAGGGCCATTCTATTTTGTACTGTGAGGTCGGACCCAATTGTTCCGTGAGCCCCTTCCATGGCGTCTCTGGTTAGGTTAGAGAGTCTCAGCACATTATAATGGACATAGTTTATTCTGTCTGCATTCTTGTTTGGGGTCACTGGGAAAAGAGTGGAAATTATTGGTATATTTTCAAAGCCAGCTGCTATTTGATCCACTAATTTATACTCATTTGGAACTCCCCTTGGCACCCCTATGGAGTCAATCTGTCACGGCGAGTGAGAAGAGCCGTGTGAAAAAAGGAAAAACAGGATCCAAGTGCAGGCAGTCGTGAAGGTGTGAAGGTGATTTATTGACACAAAAATATAGAGAGGCAAATGACAAAACGGAGAACTAAACTATACTGGTACAACTAAACTACAGAGCATGAACAAGAACACGAACCTGAACATAAAGCAAGGTGGACGACTGTAAAAGGGTTTTTAACATGTTTTCAAATGATTTATGCCTGCATTCTTCTTGCCTGCATTCTTCTTTCGAGCTGAACTCGAAGTACTCTCATACTGAAGTTATTTTCCACTCGCTTTACAGCCACCTGCTCCTCTCTGTGGGCGTGGTCGTAACGCATCGGGAGCGTCTCCACAGCAACAGGTGGGAAGGCCGGCAAAGTGTGGGCAGTAACAAAAGACGAGGCGTCTTCATCATCATTATCATCGTCATCATCGTCTTCATCATTGTTGTCATCAGAGTTTGTGTTTTCAAGGAACTCCATAGAGGCTTCAAAGAGAATCACTGCAGACAGACAGAAGATCGAGAACATCGTACTATGAGGAACGCCGTCCCCGTGGTCACTCATGAGCACCGTAGCTCCATGATTACCATCATCTTTTTATGTTCTGTCATCTGTCAGGTCCTTGGCCTATTCTGGCAGACACAAGGAGCACAGTTGGGTCTCTTTTATGAAAAGTTGTTTTTCTGGTCTCTGTCCTTTTGTCTTCTTGTTAGCACCACATTTGATTATTGTTTTTCTCACCTACGAGCATCGAATCTTGTGAGGACTAGTATTTCTGTTTTCTTCCTTTTAAATGATTACAGCCTCTCTGGTCACAGAAAGGTCACTTGTGAGGAGCACAGATTTTCTGAGGACTTCAGTTGATTGGTGGAAATGCCTTTGGTCCTTTTCTTTTTTTGCCGTCATGATGATCCTTCTTTTTTTCTTGTCAGAGGTGAGTAACTCGGGCTTTTTGGCTCCTTGTTGTGATCAAACGTTTTCTGGTCACTGCTAAGATTGTCATGGTCCTGGGTCGTTGACCCAGCGTTTTGTGTTTGTTCTGATTTGTATTAGTTTAGGGTTGAACCTGTAGTTTGGTGTATTGTCAGCCCTACCTGTGTCTGTCCTTGGTGCTCTGTTCATGTCCCCGTGTTGTGTTGTACATCAGTCTGTTTCCTGTTTTATTTTGAAGGCTCGTGTTCTGGATTTCCTGTTCTGTTCTGAAGGTCTGTGTCTGTTGTTATTGTGTTCAGCTTGTCTCCTCCGGTCCCCAGGTGTATTAGGTTCAGCTGTTCTTCCCTCCTGTGTGTGATTACCTGATTACCTTGTATGTGTATATTTAGTGGGTGTCGGTCTGTGTTCGTTGTCGGCTCGTCTGCATTCTTCCGTGTATCACTGCGTTAATCTACATTCATCTGCGTTCTATGGTGTTCCTGTCTCTGCGTCTCTCTGCCCCGCACCCCTTTGTATGGTCCCAGGTTTGTCACTTAGTTTCTCCCAGTTTAGGTTTCCGTTTGTAATTACTCATGCTTCATTGCCTGTTTTTGCCACTGCCACCGTGTAAATAAACGTCACTCGTATCATCAGTGTGCTGCATCTTGGGTCCTCCTTTTCCTCCACACCACACGGCTCCCCCCGCCAGCCGTGACAAAGATTGTTTTTCAAAGTGTGTGTGTGTGTGTGTGTGTGTGTGTGTGTGTGTGTGTGTGTGTGTGTGTGTGTGTCCCATAGGAGGACGACAGCTTTTAAGGAGTCCTTTTCAGGATCAGGTAAAATTTATTTAATTTTATTTACATTTTTATCCCACCTGAGGACCAGACTTTTTGGGAGGACCTTGATGTTTGTATTACATGTAAGGAAGAAAAGACTGAAGCGGTCAGACCTTTTGTCTTATTATCAGGTAGAGCTGCTGAAGACAAACATTTAAATGAAAAACTCAAAGAACAAAACTACTTTATCTGTCCTGGATGCTGAATGTGGTCTCCACACACCGAGTATGAACATTCATGTAAACAAAGGCTCTCTATTATTTTTAGATTTAGTCATACAGAAACTTCCTGTCAGCAAAGTGCAGTTTCTTTAAAACAACATTCAGTCTTACCCGTCTTGTTGTTCTGCTCTGGCTGCAGTGTGATCCGGGGACTTCTGAAGGGACAAAACAATTCAACCTCCTTAGATTAGAGTTCACCTGTCACGAGGAGCTCTGATTAGTCAGACACTGGAATAGTGCGGTATGCAGTTTATACATTAATATAACCCGATGACCCGGAGTCAGTGACATCCCCCTCAGAACTGACCTCTTGGTTGGCGTGTCCGCCTGCAGAAGCTGCTTCCTCTTCCACGACTTCCTGCTGAAACAAACATGGTGAGTGTGACTCGCGGTCAGAGCTGAGCGGTGCCGTCAAAGCCGGTTTAAAGTCTCACCCTGCTCTGCGGTCCGGAGGACAAGGCGTCGACTTACTGACCAATGAGGACGGAGAGGTCAGAGAGAGAGAGGGGGACGAGGGGGAGGAGGAGAGGGGAGGTCTGAAGGAACGAGGGGTGGAAGGTAACGGGAGTTGGGAGAAGTAAGAGGGGGAGGAGGGGGGAGATGCGTAGCGGTGGCGAGAAGAGGGCGAGGAAGAGGATGCGGAGGAGGGGCAGCGAGATGAAGCTCGGTCTGTCCAGAACAAGCAGCGATCCTCCTGAAGGAGAGACGAGGAGGTGTTAGAGGAGGAACAGAAGGAGGTCAGGTGGTCCGGGGAGTTTACATTGATGGAGACGCTTCACACAGTTCACACAAAGAGCTGATCTTCTACTAATTAAAGCTGCCCGAGCTCGAGTTTTTCTCCCGATGTTCACTGCGGGGAATCTCGAGAGCAGGAAAGTGATACATGAGTTATCCTGTAGCCTGTGGTCAACGCTGGCACATTCTTATTCACGAGGCTACACCGGCTTTGTTTCCGAGCATCTTTCCTGAATGTTTACACTGATTATTGGAAAAACAGCTAATATGAACTAATAAGAGAGTGTTTGTTGGACTTTGTCTGTTTTCCTGTAGACGTGTGACCCATGTCCAAACTGGAAGTTTTAAGTTTTGAAAGCAAGCTTGTTACTTTACAGCTTTTGTCCCTTCCTGAAAGCTTAAAGTCACTCGCTGTTTAGTTCAGCTTGAGCCAAGACGACTATAAGAGACATTTGGCCACCAAAGTCTGTGTTAGAAGAATTAAGACTCACATTGGGTCCCATTTGTATCCGTCACTACTCAACTCTTTTCTTTATAATTTAAGCAAAGGATGAATAAAATAATAGATTATGTCAAATCTGTCTCAGTCAGTCATCTGAACCTTCTTTAAACTAAGTGCTGCACAAATCAAACCTTTAACGTAACTCCTGACTGAAATAAACGAGGTGCACTTGATTTATAACACAAGAGAAAACGAGAGATTTGCAGTGAAAATAAACACCAAAAAGTTGTCACACTTTCATCTCCATTGAAGTCATCTCCACCCTTCTACACGCAGATATCTCCCTCTAGTGGCCATTATAAAGAATACAGGTTACCTGCCAAACCCAGTCTCTGTTATGCTGAATGAGTCACATGACCTCTGCATGTATTTTTGTTAGAACAGATGAGAAATGTAAAATAACTGAACTGTTTACAGATCAAATCACAAAGTAAAGCAGTTTACATTTACATAACAGATAATTGTGCACTAGCTGTTACCTCTCCTCTGCGGCTATAAGTAACCATGGTGATGGTAGCCTGGATACAGAAGGTGTGTCTCTCCCTGTAACAGAGCCGCTCCACCTCCCTCTTAAGCTCCGCCCCTTGCAGGAATCCCAGCTCACCTGTGTTTTAGATTCAGCACAGGTGAGACGAAAGATCATCACTGAGATGATTGAAGCTCCGACCGTCAGAGAAATGAAACTGCTCTGTGGTCAGGAGCTATAAACACAGCACGCTGACCTCTCTTGTCCTTCATGTATGTTTCCAAGGAGACCGGAGGGGGCGGGTAGATGAAGAAGCCTCCAATCAGAGCCCTGTTCAGCACCTCTTCATCGTCCTGGCTCCTCAGCCACTGGAGGAACTGCCGAACTGGGCGGAGCCTGCGGTAACTCATCTCTGAGTGGTGCCCCAGGCCTGGCAGTCGACCAATCAGGAGCGAGGACAGAGTTGACACACAACATTGACCGCCAGGGGGAGTCAGTGGGAGAAACGCTGGAACTGAAAATGTGAATCTAGCTTCGTACACAGCGTGTTACCTGTGCAGTACACCTGTGTGTAGGTGGTGTTGGTCAGGTAGAAGCAGTTGTGACCTTGATCGGAGGCCCTGACCACCTTCAGTCGTGTACAAACAACCACGGACACTGCAGACGGAGGACGGGTAAACAAAGATAAAATGTGCTGTAGACACACATTCACATGTTCACGGGTCAAAGCTACGGTGTCTCACGTGGGTACAGCCTCAGGTGGGTTTCTGGCTGAGACGTGGAGAAAAGTTTCACCATGACTGGCTGCTCACTCGTCCCGTCCTCCAATCGTAGCCAGCGATACACCAGAAGCTCCACCCCTCTGCCATCTTCAAATTAAAATAAAATATAATAATTAGGAATAAAAAGCCAATTTCTTTGTGGCTGAAAGAAAACTCAAAGAAAACCAGCAAATTTTGTTGTCATGGTGTGTTTTTATCGCCATGGTAACTCCCTCACCCTTGCTCCTGATTCGCTCCGGCCGTCCTGAGAACGTCAGCAGACCAATAACGTCACATTCAGCACCGTTAGGGCAGTCCAGCATCTCCTTACTGACAAAAAGAGTCAGTGTGTGCACTTGTCTTTCAAACCATGAGAGGACATCAGCTTTAAACGATCAAAATGAGGACATCTTTGAATTATGGGGACATTTCTCATGTATGATATTTGCCTGTTTGAAGGGCAGAGTTTAGTTTCAGGGTCAGCGAAACATTCAGCTGCAAGGACCAAGGTTACCGACAGGAGCCAGGAATGCTTTATTTAAACTAGAAGAGGACACAAAACATCTACCAAGGCCAAGTCCCCGTTTTTTGATCAAACCCACATTAAAACCTAAATTGTTTCACTAATATATAGTGTTTTACAGTGTCTTCATAATCTTGCTCACAAACAGATAAACAAACAGCAGCCTCTAAGGGAGCGTTTCCAACAACTGTGCCACAGCACATAAGTGTAACATAAGAAATTATCAGGTGTGCCGTGGAAGTTTATCCACTTTCACCAGATTGGTACTCCAAGCGAGTGGCGTGTAGTGACAGGACGAACAGGAACAGGAAGAACAATTAGATTCTCTTCAACTAAGTGGGTTAGGTGGACTGCCAACCGCCAGTAAAACAGAAGAAGACAAGAAGAAATACTAATGTACAGAGTAGTATTATAGTACGACAATAGAACTTCCTGTGTTTCTTTCTTCAGTTCCTGCAAGAATATCAGCTTTGTGTTCAACTAAGCAGGCCCGGTTTCACACTAAGTAAGTAAATTGACAGCAGATTATCATTATGTTTCAATAAAAATGGTTTTTGTGACATTTTTGTTTGGTGGTGTGCTTTGTGATTTTTCTGATGTGAAATATGCGCCATGGCTCAAAGAGTTTGGGAAACACTGCTCTAAGGGTTTGAGTAGAGTCCTCATGTGCAAACAGGATCATGTACCTGTTGTAGAAGCTGTAGGTGGGTGCAGGGGACAGATAGTCAGGTGAAACAGTGGATTCTTGGAGGACAGAAATCTGTGCAGCAGGATTTCTGCTGTTCACACTGATCTCTGCACAGAAAAACAGAATCAGAGCGATAACTGTGAGTCACAGGTGTCCATGTACACAATGTTCAGTTAGAATAAGTCTGACTTCTAACCTGTGGTGAGATTTAAAGGTAACTGAGAAGTTGAAAAGGCTAAAATGAAAGATTAAATATAGACGTGTGTGAATAACACAAGTGGGGAGACTCAATGAGACGCCCACTGGGCACAAAAGCAAAGAATCACCAGTTCAAACTGAGTTTTAGGGTGAAGTAAATATAATAACATGTTAAGCTTTAAAATCTGCACATCATAAAACACCTTTTACCCCAAAGTACCGGAGTTTGAAAAAGGAAAAAATGACTAAAAAAAGTCTCATTGCTTTGGTCCTGTGTACCTATGTCGTTGAGCTCAGCCTGGTAATGCTGTTTGACTCGATAGCGTCTCAGGCTGATGATGTCATCGGGCTTGAGGCAGCGGTACCAGCTGACACATACACTGTTCCACAACACCACCCACACATTCCCTGTCCGATCGTTCACCTCCAGCACCGCCTGAAGCAGAGGGAGCGAGAGAACAGTTTATAAAGTCTGGAGTTCCTCAGGGATCAGCATTAGGTCCTCTGGTAATTACATCCTTTGTACTACTATGAACAAAGACGTGTTACGTATGGCTGTTACACTGTCTTTATCTGTTTCACTTGAGTGGCTCTTTAAAACAATTAAGATAAATTTGACAAATAATACCCAATTATTCCAGAATTGGACAATATATGAGACTGAATGAGCAATTTTCCCCTGCTGGTATAGCAATTAATGCTTGTTTACGCTGTCTGATGTTGTTTAAGTTTGAGTTAGTTTAAACAGTGAATAGGTAAATAAATAATAGAAATCTGTATTAATGTTTTTGCCAGTGTCAATAATGGTGCACACTAACCTTATAAGGACACTCACAGTTCCGGTCTGTTCTCCCGTAATACATGAGATGGGATTTTTTGATGATGCGTACAATCAGTTCGTGTTGGACGGCGCCTCTGGTGATGCCCCGGCGACCGTACAGGTAGGACTCACGCAACTCAGATATGGTCGCAGCAGGACATCGTCCTGTTAACACACACAGCCAATCCAGCCAACAAGAACGACATGAATCCACTGTTTGAACCGATTTGTCTTAACTCACTTTATATTTTATAATTCTATAATTTACTATTACAATCTTCTGTCATATATCTCCTGTACTAGCAGTCGATGATAACGTTAAAAGTGGCAATCACACTGTTTTTTTCTACTCTTATATTTGTGTGATGTCATTGAGAGACAGATACCACACCCACCTGCTCGCTGGGGACAGGCAATGAGAAGGAAGGCTTCCAGATAAATGGTAAAAATAAGAAGTCAGCGGGTTTGTTTGAAGGAATGTTTTTTTAATGACGCCATAGATACCGTCCTCTGGCTCTTCTTCTGCTTCCTGACCCGCTGTCTCTTTATCAGTGGCTTCCATCCACACCTCCCCGCTGAAGTCCACATTGTTCCACAGTCTTATGCTGGTCTTATATGCTGGTGACTTGATTGGAACCAGGTGTGCAAGCTGATTGGAGTCTCTGCCTGAAGGTGGAGCCCAGCGGAGTGGAAAAACGCCGTACTCACCAGGACCATGACACAGAATCATTGTGGGACAATGATTTTTAAAGAATACTAATTGTAGAATGAATAGATTTAATAGACGTTATACTCAGTCCCATCATCACCATCATTATGAGCTTCAGGAAAAACAAAGACATCCTTTTTTCCAATATCAAAAGGTATGAAGTGGCGAGGGTGTCCTGCTTTATGTTTATGAGGAGTTCACATGACCTCACATGGTCTTTTTAAAGGCACCTACAAAGAGTATGTCACAAATAATACGCAAAGGACAAAAGGAAAAGTGTCCAGAGAGCCATAATCATGGAAAATCATCAGACATCAGCATTAAGCGGCATCTTCGGGACTAACACTTCCTCGTCAGCTGTTCTCGCTGCTCACATCTGAAAGTCTTTTTGCAGGACCTTCATAGTCCAGACCTCCAGGAACAGCCTCATTTGCTGAAGTCCCAGTCCTCAGGCACTTCATGTCACATCTACATTATTATAATTTCAGGGGTACACCACTATTATATTTATATCATACTGGTCATGCTTATGTGTGTTTGGGCATAACTGTAACTAGAAATATCCAAAACTTGATTCTGTTCATCTGGACATGGCGTTTTCATGAGCTGCAAAAATGTTTATAGCGGCTGTAAAGTTGGACTTTTTACCTTGAAAATTTGTGGGAACTGAGTGATTGCTGGAACGAGCCTCAATTGGACATTAGAGGAACTGCAACTTCACGTGCTTTGACGCTGGCTTCTCTTGTCTGTCATGGTGGTTGCAGCTCACCTTTAAACTCACTTTGTATCATTCTTTTGTAGGAGGTGGAAACCAGGGCAGCCTGACGCCTGGACCCATCATGGTCTCGGTCCCGGGGATGAAGACTGCGCTCATCTTCATTCTGATGGACGTCTTAACGATCTGCACTGCTCCAGCAAAATGCGCTTCATCTGTCAGAGGCACACCATGAAGAACTAAACTCAGATGTGAGCTGTGAGCTGACACCATTGAATAGTGTGATTACAAGCTACCAGAATGATCTCTTTCTGCTGTGCTGGGGGAAAGGTCATTAGTGCTTTGCAGTTTGTATGTTGTATCAAAATCTTGATGTACCTAATTTTCCAGAACTCCACTGGTGTCCAAAAATCTAATAAAACACATCATCAATTTACCTGAAACCTTCCTTCATTATCCCGAACAAACCAAGAGATTAAAAGTTCTTTAATAGTTCTTTGAATTCCTGAAAGAGTAGCCCTAAAGGAAAACTCTCCATGTCCTAAAAAAGGTATGGTTTCACAGATCAAGTGTTTCTTAAGCCAAGTCACTTCTGAGAATTCCTTAATTAAATGATCAGGTTCCTTAAAAAAGTTTTGAACTTGAAGTGCATTAAAAAAGCTCCCAGGATTCTTGAAAAAGTCCTCGAGTTAATGGATCATTATCTATGTTGCAAATGTGGAGAAGAGAACTTGCAGTAATTTGCTTTTCACAGAACGACATTTAAATTTATGCCTGCACATTCAAATGTGAGATATGAAGCATCACCTGGGGTGGGGTGGCTGTAGCTCGGGTGGCCGAGCAGGTCAGCCACTAATCAGAAGGTCGGTGGTTCAATCCCAGGCTGCATCCTGGTTGCATGCCAAATATCCTTGGGCAAGATACTAACCTTGTTTGCCTACTGGTGGTGGTCAGAGGGCCCGGTGGCGCCAGTGTCCAGCAGCCTCGCCTCTGTCAGTGCGCCCCAGGGTGGCTGTGGCTATAATGTAGCTTGCCAGTGTGTGAATGACTGAATTTAGCGTAAAGCGCTTTGGGGTCCTTAAGAACTGAGTAAAGCGCTATACAAATGCAGGCCATTTACCATACCTATGTTTTAATGTTGGAGGAGTCTCCTACACTAAAGAAATAAAACAAAAAATGCCATCCTCACTTCAAGACTTCTCTCCAGACATGAAGTCAGGGCTGTAACATATGAAAACATAAACATGTAGCAAAGTCCAAAGAAGGCCATAACTTAGTCTAAAGTAGGTATTGACAGCTGAGGTACACAGTTAACATAATAGAGAAAAACAGTTTTTAAGATGACTCAAAATGTAAAATACTGTAAAATATTTATTTGAACATGGATTGTGTCCATTTTTTAAAAATATCCTCATTATAGTGTATTTAAAACAAGTTTTGTTGACCAAAGTGCTATGCATTTAAAGTCATCAAAAGAGATAAAAACATTGTAAGAAAGGAAGCATAAAATTAGAATTTGTTTATTTTTCATTTCCTAATTTTTTTTGCTAAGTGTTCACATTTTTAGAATATTGTGTACATTTTAAATGTGTGCGTACATATTTTGTACACTGTATGGGGTTATGGGCTACAGTCTAAATGGCTTAGATCTGTCTTGGCTGACTTAAAACATGTTGGTTCTACAGCCATCATCATAGCTAGGATTATGAACTTGAATTGGGAACTCAGCTGTCTGCAATCTACTGACATCTAGGGGTGAACATGTGACAACATTTAAAGAAGTTCTTAAGTTAATCAGAGTTAATTTAGGTTTTCAAGATTAAGTTAAAATTTGAATTTGTAAATTTGTAAGTTACTGAGAAAAGTTCAAAAGGTTCTTACAGAAATTCTCTAGTGGTTTAAAAAGTTCTCAAAGTCCTTAAAAAGGAACAGAACTTATTGCATTTGACAGACTAGTTGCACAATATGGGATCAACAAGAAAAGATTTTTAGAATATCAACAAATTAAATCCATAGTAAAAAAGAAATTTAACCTCAGTCAAGTTGAATTACAAACACCACCAAGTGCGGCACATTTCCTTACTCTTAAATCCCCCAAATTATTATCTAAAATATACAGAACACTTTCTAAAATAGATGAATTAACAGAGGTGGGACCAAGTCATTGTTTTGCAAGTCTCAAGTAAGTCTCAAGTAATGTCAGGCAAGTCAGAGTCGAGTCTCAAGTCACTGGTGTAAAAGTCCGAGTCAAGTCACAAGTCTGAAACTTTGAATTTCAAGTCCTTTCGAGTCTTTAAAAAAAAACAAAAAACGAAAAAAGCATGTTGCAGTTATATGCTAAATGTAAATATTAGACCATGTAATTTTTAAATCTGTGTTTTTCTCAACACATGACAAAATAGTGAACTTAGAAAATATACACAAATTGTGAAATTGCACCTCTTTAAAATGCAGCTCAATTAAACCTAGCTCCAAGAATAATTTTCACCGACAGTTCTGAGATAAGCTGCATGTTATTCTTGGATGCGCTTGTAGGACCGGTGTCGTGCCAAAGTAGGTATCCCCGACAGAATTTGTTTCCCCTGTGCTGGGAGCACGCAGGAAGTACTGATGTTTTCATTTTGTGAAAAATTAGTATCATTACATTACCATTCAGTTTGAGGGTTACAACAGAAAATTATATATTTATTGCTCACGGGGTATCAGATGGGATTATTTTAATAAACCATAAACATTTTGCTAATAACTATTTTTATTCTCCTGTAACTTTATTATATAAAGAGCTAAATCCTCCAAAGTTTCAGGAGAAATGCGTCATAATAAGAAGTGTTTGTGAACGAAAAATCAGCAATGTGGGATACTGTTTGTCCGTGATTTACACAGGGGGAACAAATTGTGGCAGGCCCAGCCTGATATTATTTGTATCCCACTATAACTTCGTTGTATAAAGAGCTAAGATCTCAAAAATGTCAGGAGTAGTTAGTCATTATAAGAAGTGTTTGTAAACTAAAAATCAACAATGCGGGATACTGTTTGTCCGTGATTTGGACAGTCCAGCGTGTGCTCCCGACGCAGGGGAAACAAATTCTGTCGGGGATACCTAGTTTGGCACGATAGTAACTTCAGGTCACTGCAACAAGCCCAGGTACAGTTTACCGACGGATGGGTACAGGACCTTGAAATGCACCGTGTAGAACGAAAGACCATCGTACGTATCATAAGTTTACCAGTCTCACAAATTGTCGTCATAAATACACAATCGTTAACCGTTTATTAATAGGACCTTTAAGCTCAACGGTAATTAATTAGCAGTGGAAATAATTTCTGGTAGCATCACAGAAATGTAGCAGTGACAATAATATTGTATGCTGTAATCGTACTGGGCAATTAGTGATACAAAACACCTGTTTTACCCTGTGAATAAAAGTATATGTTTTTGTCAATGTACCATAATAACAGAGGCGAAACGCAATATTGTGTCAGGACAATTCACTATTTATGCACAATAAACAAAGGAGCATAGCGCGACAATTTCTGTTCAGCGCCAGACTTGCTTGTAACCTATATCACCAATTATGTTAAGAAAAATGACGCATTAACTACAACAGCAGACTGACCTGTGTGTAAATGCTTGGAGCAGACTAACCTGTGAGCTGGATGTTCTGGGACGTTATATTTGATCTTTGAATGGCTGCAATCCAGTCGCCTCTTTGTTACTTCGGAAACATGGCTCGAACAATTTCTCTTCAACGACGTAATCCGATAACAACCGATCTCTTTACCCGTCGGCTTCCCGTGGCTGTCATGCGACCGGCTATTGCAGTTAATAATACAACAGCTTCTTGACATTTTTGTGTTTCTTTTTTATCGCTGTGATTTCAATTGAAAGCCTGCGTGCGCTAGTACCTCTTGCCACGAGTTCCCAGAATCCTTTGCGGTTTTACCCCTGAATGACGTCACATTTTCAATCTCTATATAATATGCATGTTAAATTTTATATTTGGGGTGAAATATCAAGTCTTTTCAAGTAAACCGGTTCAAGTCCAATTCAAGTCCCAGGTCATTGGTGTAAAAGTCCAAGTCAAGTCACAAGTCTTAGAACATTTTTTCAAGTCAAGTCTAAAGTCATAAAATTAATGACTCGAGTCTGACTCGACTCCAAGTCATGTGACTCGAGTCCACACCTCTGTGAATTAATATCCCTTCCTATTGCAAAGTGGGAAGCAGATTTATCAGTCAGCTTAGACCAAAACTTCTGGTCTCAGATTTGCTTAAAAACCTTTAAATTGATTAAAAATCCCAGTCTGCAATTAATTCAATCCAAAACACTACATAGAGTGCACTATACAGGTCATCGGATGTTCAAGATGGGCTTTACATCTTCCAACAACTGCTCACACTGTCAAGGCAATACACCAGACAATTATATCCACGCTCTTTGGTTCTGTCCACCAGTGCAGAAGTTTTGGCGCGAGATATGTGAAGACTTATCAAAGTGTCTGAAATGTAACATTCCAACCTCCCCTTTAGTGTGCTTGTTGGGAAAACTGGATGAGGTCACTACAGAAACTAATACAGTCCACATGGTTTTCACTGCCCTATGCATCGCCAAGAAAACGGTCCTCATGAACTGGAAAAATAAAAATAATCTTAATTCTAGCCAATATAGAAACCTTCTAATAGATCACATTAGTCTCGATATAGCCTCTGCCACCACATTAGATCAATCCCTCTGGGCTCCTTTGATCGGCTCCATCACCTAGCGGGGGTAGGGGGTCGTGGTTTGGTCCCGCCTTAGCTATTGTGGTTGATGTGGAGGTTGGGACGGGCTTAGGGCACCTGGAGGACCCCTAGAGACGTTATCCCTGGAGGGCTTAACCCGAGGGTTGTGTTCATAACCTGGTTAGTGGCTCTGGTCGCTCTTAGAGGTTGTTCTCCTCGTGGCTGCGTGCAGCGGGGCTGGAGGATGGTCTGTACTGGTGGACGTAGGTTACTGGCCTGGTGGCCTGGCTGCCCCTGAGTGGATCCGGGGCAGGCGTGGGGGTTTGGGGTTTCGGGGTGCTTTGCCTCCGTGCTGGGGCTCTGGCTGGGCCTTGGGGGCTTCGGTCCTTGTCGGTGTGTCGCTGAGGTTGTGGGCGGGTGGGTCCACGGGGGACTCAGCCCTGGCGCAGGGGGCCTCTTGTGCATAGGCCTAACTGGGGAGCTCTTCAACTGGCGGGGAGGTTGTTCCATCCTTGCAGGAGTCCACTCTGCAGGTGGGGGAGAGACATAGGAGAGGTGGAGAATGTGTCACCAGGGTGCAGGGGAGACATCCCCCCCCCCCCTCTGCCCTCTTCTGGCCACCTGTGCCTCAATCTTATCTCACAACTTAGACATCCACATTACTTACACTCTCATAACACACACACATATATAGGGCCTTGAGGGTGGGCACGTTAACGGCGTCCAGTGGATGGTCTGTGTACTCAAACCTACCTCTGGCGCTGGTGCCCACCTCTCAATTTTAAATCCATGTAGACATTGAGGGTTCTCGGGAGGGGTAACACCTGCTGCTCTCTAGCAGCAGCACCACGCTCTCCCTTGTTTTAAATGGACTTTAGAGCAACACGCAGCAACACTACACATGAGCGGGAGGAGGGAGGTATGGGGTCTTCACACACCACCGTTCTCTACTAGCCATTGGGGCTGGGAGGAGATGTTGGCTGTCCGATTGGCCTCCCTGCTGCTGCGGAGCCTGGGACGATCTTCTTGCCTCCACCCCGGGGGGAAGGGTAACATCTCTTGGGTCTGGGTTCTGTTTCCCCCTCTGGGGGCGAGGGTACCTGGACCCGGGGTATAGAGTATGTTTGGGGAGTGTGATTGTGTGTACATGTCCATTTATGTCAATCCTTACGTTGGGTGAGTGCTGAGTGTTTGTATATGTGTGCATGAGGGTGGGAACGCATGTTTGTGTCTGTGTGTGCCTGTTTGTCTGTGTCTATATGTCAGGTCGGGTCTTAGACTCCACCTCTCTGGGAACTCCCAGGCCCTCCAAGGCCTATCTCCCCTCACCACACTCCCTGCCGGTGACTGATGCCCTCAGGGGTCGGTGCATTGGTGGCTCTTGGTGTCCGGGGCTGGGCACTCAGGTATGTACCGGCTCACTCCCGGTGGCTACCTGGCGGGGCCTGGCGCCTGTTGCTCGGTCAGGCCTCTTCCAGGGCGCGGGGGCCCTCGGGCCTCTGGGCCTGTGGCTCGGTTCACTCTGGCACAGCTGGCTGCCAGCGGAGCCGGCGGGCACGCCGGTGCAGCCCCCTCTAGCTTCTGCTCAGTGGCTACTGGGTGACCCCTCGTCTGGGGATCCTCAGCCCTTCCCATGAGGGTGGCACGGTTCCCCCCCTTTTGGTGGTCCTCCTCGGGTCCTCGCACTCTGGGGCCTCTGGATGTCTGCGGCCTGGATCTCCTCAATGCCTGCTTCATGCCCTGGGGGACGGGGCTATGGCTCTCTACATCCTCTAGCAGACCATTACATGGGGAAACCATTTGAATACAAGCGCTGATCCACACAGGTGTGCACATGGATGTTCACTGTTCATAGACTTAAATCACACCTTTCTTGGCACATCTGTGAGGTGATTTAAAGAAGTAGATATTCAGATGATCCATGATGGGTTTGAAGATCCAAGAAACTGGTAGTGGAAGAAACACAAAAAGCACTGGGAGATAAATTACTGCTGTCAGTGAGAGAAAACAGCTTTTTAGGGAGTTAGAAACATCAGTCGGACAATACGGCCACTGAAACATTCATATGGGACACATTTTATTGGGATGTTAAAAGAAATATATTTGCTTGAAATATAAAAACTTCACATGTGTAGAAATCCAAAGAACATTCAGTGAAGAACAATGTTTCCTTACTACAGATACAATGTACCAAGCTGTGAATCCAGGAAAACAAAAGTTTATCAATGTTAACAAAGCGGTTTGGCATAAAATAAATTTAAGTTATTAAATGCTTATTGTTGGCAAGAACAGAAAACAGGTAAACAAAGACAGGATTTCAGAAACACTGTGGACCTGACACTGTAGCACAAATGTTAATCCTATTTCAAAGCCTCCTTCACAGAAAACACACTGAATGTAACAGTGAACACTTTACAGAAATTTCACAGTAAAAAGGCAGAAAATACCACAAACAATGAAACAGCAGCAGTGAGAAGCAAAGAAAGTAACCACATTGCATTAATCGCCACATCAGCTCTTCTCTCCTTATTCTTAAATAAGTTAATTTCTAAAGTTTAAAAAATGTTAAATATTATGTCACAGTCCACAAGAGGAAGATGGGGGATAAAATAAGGTCATAAATCTGAATTTTAAGGGAAGTGAGAAATATTTTTACACTGTAAATACAAAATGGTCCAAACTGAACCGTACAAACATGAACCAACACAATCTTAGTGTATTATTCAAAATAAAAGCAAAATTAGGCTTAAAAAGGGACTTTTTAAGCCTAATTTTACCCTAAACAACAACACTTTTAACTCTTTACCTTCTTCTGTTAAGCTTATGAACCCTGCTATACACATTTTATTAATACCTCGATATATTACTGCACTTTTTGAGTACCTTGATGAAGTGGTACTACAACTCCCAGCGTCCCATCAGCATTTTGTAAATAAGAACAATGAAAAAAAGAGAACAGCAATAAAGTGTACAAATTTGTCACTGAAGATGTTACAATGTAGTTAAAATTAGTGTAAAAAACTACAACTCTCAATACTTACAAATACTAGAATTTTTAAGTGTGTATACTACAGCTCCCATCAGGCATCAGTTGGTCAGCTGAAAGGCTCTGCTTAGGACGAGTTCAGTTGTAGCTCCACCCAGATGACATGCCTCTACAATGCACACCAGCCTCTGATTGGTCAGCTGGGACGCCATAGCGATAAGGTCACCTGAGAGGCAAAGAGAAGACCCTTTACTATCACATCTTTGTGTGTGAGATATGCTCCGTGGGAACGTGTCTAGTTTGTGAGGACATTTCTGAATTAAGAAGATATTTCTGCTTTGTGGGGACGTGTGGGGAGCAAAATATGGGTGTGTGTGGTTGGAGGATGTGTTTGTGCGCACGAAGGGGGGAGGGGCAAATTTTTCTTGTAAAACAAAGGGGGGCCCAGCAAAAAAAAGTTTGGGAACCACTGGTTTAAGCGATGTTAGCACAGAAATATTAGCTTCTGTCATGACTGATGAAGTTACTAGTTAATAAAGTTTCCAGTAAAGTGTTTAATCGCAGCCACAGACTGACAGCAAATATCTCGATTAGCTTCAGTGCATCTGTAATAAATATGTGCAAGTTTCAGTGCTTCGTTTAAACTGTATGATACTTATACTGACCCAGGGTCAGTGTAAAATACAATCCTAGCTGTGTGAACAAAGCCTGGCTCCTTTAATCCTGCATGACAAACCTCAGGATGCAGGTTATTATTACTCTTTCCTGCTGGCACACCTGTCACACCTGAGAGTCAGCTAGAAACTTACAGTGACGTGGACATCATGCAAAGACTGCCAGACTCTGTAATACTGTAAATGATCAGTGACTCAGGTTAACAAAAAAGAAAGTAAGAGGAAATTTAATCCTATAAAACAGTGAAGAATTCCACACACATGTAACTCACCACTGTGTGAACATCACAGGGGAGAAATCGTTTCTCTGAGTCAGAGATGAGTGTCAGTAACACAACAGTAACACTCAGTGTCATGCAGTGACTTTTACACAACCAGATCAGATGAACCAGCTCACACTAAAACATGCATTTTGCTGCACTCTTTACACTCATTTATTTTCTTTCTGCTTTCTGAGAGAAAAGCTCTTTATTAGTAACTTTTACAACTTCTGGCAGGTTAATGTCTGAACTTTGGAGTGAAACACACCCTTAGTTACAGGAAATAACACCACTGTCTGTAACTAAGTGAATCCACCTGAACACCACCTGTGTGTGTGTGACTGCATTACACTCCCACTGCTGGGAACCTGAACAAGAACCAGAACAAAGTCTAAAATAGAAGCTGACAAACAGCTGCACCACCGAGTGACACTTTATTTTATAAACTTCACAACAGGTTTCATGTTGTGACCTGTGGAGGTGAAAATACACAAAACCTGTTTTACAGCTTTTGAGCTGCAGGCAGGATTGAAACACACCTTAGTTAAAAGTCAAACAGCAACATTTGTCTCCTCCCCTCACGTCACTCAAATGTGACAAACCAGGAAACAGGAAGTTCTTCGTCCTCAGTAAAGAGAGACGCACAGACGATCAGACTGAGCTCAGACCAAACTAGCAGCTTCCTCTGAGTGAGTCCAGCTACAGGAGAGAAAAGTGGAAAACTCCAACACTGCTGCTTCAAGCTGCTGACGCTCCACACACTGAATGTGAGTTTGAGCAAAAACACGACTCAAAGATTTCAGTGAAGGTGGTAGAGGAGGGAGGGGAGCCAGGACTGACTGTACTTCCTGTCTGCTGTTTTCAGCTTCACTCACAGACTCAATGGCTTCCAGATCAGAGGAGGATCTCTGCTGTCCGGTCTGTCAGGAGGTCTTCAGAGATCCTGTTATTCTGTCATGTAGCCACAGCTTCTGTAAAGACTGTCTGAATAGATGGTGGAGAGAGAGACCAACACACGAGTGTCCAGTTTGTAAGAGAAGATCTTCAAAGGAAGAACCACCTTTATGTCTGGCTTTAAAGAACCTGTGTGAGTCGTTCTCACAGGAGAGAGATCAGAGAGCTTCAGAGGCTCTCTGCAGTCTGCACTCTGAGAAACTCAAACTCTTCTGTCTGGACCATCAGCAGCCAGTGTGTGTCGTCTGCAGAGACTCAGAAAAACACACCAATCACAGATTCAGACCCATCGATGAAGCTGCACAACAACACAAGAAGGAACTTCAGGAAACTCTGGAGCCCTTAAAGAAGAAGTTAAAGGTTTGTGAAGAAGTTCAAGTGAAGTTTGATCAAACAGCAGAACACATTAAGGTCCAGGCCCGACACACAGAGAGGCAGATTAAGGAGCAGTTTAAGAAGCTTCAGCAGTTTCTAGCAGAGGAAGAGGAGGCCAGGCTGGCTGCACTGAGGGAGGAAGAGGAGCAGAAGAGTGGGATGATGAAGGAGAAGATGGAGGCTCTGAGCAGAGAGATAGCAGCTCTTTCAGACACAGTCAGAGCCACAGAGGAGGAGCTGAGAGCTGAAGACGTCTCATTCCTGCACAACTACAAGGCTGCAGTGGAAAGAGTCCAGCGCTGCCCCCTGCTGGATGATCCACAGCTGCCCTCAGGAGCTCTGATAGACCAGGCCAAACACCTGGGCAACCTGACCTTCAACATCTGGAACAACATGAAGGACATGGTCTCCTACACTCCTCTCATTCTGGACCCAAACACTGCTCATCCAAACCTCATCCTGTCTGAAGATCTGACCAGTGTGAGATATGGAGGAGAGAGGCAGCAGCTTCCTGATAATCCAGAGAGGTTTGATTATTACTGCTCTGTCCTGGGCTCTGAGGGCTTTAACTCAGGGACTCACAGCTGGGATGTTGAAGTTGGAGACAGTACATGGTGGAGACTGGGTGTGTTGGCAGAGTCTGTGCAGAGGAAGGGAGTCATAGACTCTGGATTATGGACAATATGGTTCTTTTTTGGTCAATACTCAGCACTCTCACCATCAGCTGCTCTCACTCCTCTCTCAGTTCAGAAGAAGTTCCAGAGGATCAGAGTGAATCTGGACTGGAACAGAGGAAAGCTGTCGTTCTCTGATCCTGATACTAACACACACATACACACCTTCACACACACTTTCACTCACAGGATGTTTCCAATCATTAGCACTGTTAATGGTAAAGTGAAGGTGTGTCCGTTGAAGGTGTCAGTGTCAGTGCAGCAGATGAGTTGAGGATGATGATGTTTCTAATGTTGTTTCCTGTCAGTGAGTTGAAGCTGTTAAACTGCAGCTGTCCTCCTGCTGCCTCGTTGTTCCAAAGCTCTTTGTTTCTCTTTTAGTTTCACTGTTTCTTTCTGTTTCTGCTGTCCACCTTTTCACATGGAAAATCATTTCACTGTTTCTCACTGAATGACTCCCCAAACTAGATTTGAAGTTCTATCAAGTTTCTAATCATTACAAGTGATTCATGTTTCTATTTGATGTGTAAATGGAGATGATTTAGTTTGCTGGGATATGGACTGACATGTGTTGAATGGGAGGAGCAGTTTGTTGTTGTCTTCTTGTCTGTTTATGACAACAATAAATATGTTGTTGAAACAATGATTCATGTTTAACTCCATATATGAAATGTTTCTGATCTTTGAATTCTGTTTGATTAAAGACTTTCTTCATGACACAAATGAGATTTCAGTGTATTAATAGAACTAAATAAGCTCAGAGTTGAAAGGCTGGAGTATTATGTACGTGCTTCACTGTCAGGATCTTCAGGGGGATTCAAAGGGAAACATCAAACTGCTGTAATGAGATAAACTAGTTGGGCTGAACACACTTATCTGTAGTTTGTCTCCATCCAGGATCATCAGAATATAATGAACATGTGTGAAGAGCCACAAAATGCTGCTGCCCTCTCAGCATGATGAGCTCCAGCCTTTGTTAGCAGGACAACAGGAAACATGAGACAACTTTCAGAGACAGTAACCAACTGTGGCCACAAGATGGCAGCAGCTGATCTGAGATCCTTTATTGGACAGAACGACTCTGCTCTGTGACGTCATCAGAGAGACGGCCTTCACTCTGATAGATCTGACGTCATGTCTGCACTGCGATGATGAAAGCTGATAAACACATTGTTATTGATCCATGAAATCACCTCTGTCCTCTCAAGTGTAGCTGTTTACAGAGCTGAAGAAGTCCTTCATCATCAAAACAGACAAACATGTATTTCCTGTATTACAGTTTTTGCCCGTTGCTTGAACACTATGAACCCATGCCTAGACTAAAGTAACACAACTTTAAGCTTTTGTTACCATACCCCAAACACATGTACCCCTACCTTAAACAAAAGTGCTGCTTTGCACCATAGTTCCAATTATGCAACACACCTACTCCTTTATGCAACACACATGGTCCTGCATGCTACACTCTATTCCATACATAAGACACTTCGCTCACAAAATGAAATTTCAGGGTGCCATCCGGAAAACGCATGTATCCAAAATACAAAACACATGGGGTAATTGCAACCACTCAAATACACACCTGAAGGCACTTACTTGCAAAACCGAACACCAATTAGCCAACTACAAAAAGCCCTCAGCGTAGCCATTCCAAGAACTTTGCAAGCATGGATGGAGGGAGAGCAAGAGGAAGAGGTAGAGGAGGAGGAGGCCGAGGCCGAAGAGGCCATGCACGGACCCATATTTCTGATGAAATAAGAGCAACTTTGGTGGACCATCAACCATGGCCTGACTATGAGGGAAGCTGGGCAGAGAGTCCACCCACATCTAAGCCACTTCACAGTGGCATCTATAATACGAACATTCCGACTAGAAAACAGGTATGTCGTCACCTCCATACCTTCTGCTCTACTCAGATGGTTCCATAGCACTGTTCTACAGTATATCACATTACCATATCAAGTGTACGGGGTGCTAATGCTCCTTTTGCAGCCAAAGCGGCTGATTCCTTATATTGAAGTACAGTGTTGTACAGTGGATGACACAGTACATACAGTAAAGTACTGCATGAAAAATAAGCAAACCGATGACAATATGTGGTTGTATTTCTCCAGAATGACCCGAAGACCTTCTGGGGGAGGACGGCAACGCCTGTTCACACAACAGCAGGAACTTGCCGTTGTGGACCTAGTGAGGGCAGACAATGCCATCCATCTCCACCAGCTACGACAGAAAATACTTGCAGACAGGCGAGTGTTCAGCAACATAGACCATGTGAGCATCACCACCATCAGACGCATCTTGGGTAAACACAGCATCACCATGAAGCAGCTCTACAGAGTCCCATTCGAGAGGAACAGTGACAGGGTCAAAGGACTCCGAGCTGAATATGTACGGGTACGTGTAACTGTCCCTTACATTTACAATAGAGTATTGGTGAAGTCCAGTAGCAGCTGAATATGTACCATAAAAGTACAACATGGATCTATTCTGAGAGCTACACAGGTACCTGTGTGATGGGGTGAGGGTGCTGTATGTGTAGCACTGTAGTACAGTGACATGTTCTCCTTTTTTTCAGAGGATCATGGCCATGGATGGAGCTGCACAGCCTCATGAATACATTTTCATTGATGAAGCTGGATTCGACCTGAGCAAAACAAGACGACGGGGTCGTAATGTAATTGGCCAAAGGGCAATTGTGCACGTCCCAGGGCAGCGCGGGGGCAACATCACATTATGTGCCGCCATATGCCTTCGAGGACTTCTGCACCATCATGCAATGCTAGGTCCATACAATAGCCAACACACTCACATTTCTAGATGCTTTCCATAACATAGTTGTACAGAACAGACCAGATCAGCCCAGGTTTGTGGTGATATGGGATAATGTCAGTTTCCATCGGGCTGCTCTGGTCCAGGCCTGGTTCACCGACCACAATCAATTTGAAGTGGTATACTTGCCCCCTTACTCACCATTTTTAAACCCTATTGAGGAATTTTTTTCGGCTTGGAGATGGCAAGTATATGACCGCCAACCACATGCCCGCATGCCTCTTCTGCAGGCAATGGAACAGACCTGCGGCGACATTGAGGTGACAGCGATCCATGGATGGTTTCAGCATGCAAGAGGGTATTTTCCCCGGTGCCTAGCGGGAGAGGACATAGCTTGCGATGTTGATGAGGTCCTGTGGCCAGACCCCAACAGACGGCGGGATCCATGAGCCCACTTATGCACACTTGTCATGGTTTTTTGTGTTTACAGTATAGTGTTTTTTCTATTGCAGTATTATTGTGTTGTGGTTTTTTTTTTTTTTTTTTTGTTGCTTCATCTGAATTCATGGTACTGCAATGTACAATATTGGGTAGGTCTATTTGCGTTTTTGGTTGTTTGGAAATGTGTCTCCTGTAAATGTGCCTTCTGAATACACAATGGAAATCAAGGACTGCAGTGTTTTATGTAAAGAAGACTAGTGTGTTCCCCCTGATCTGTAAGTGTTTGCATATGATGCAAGTATGTGTCATTTTGTCAACAGAGTTACATTTTGACAAAGGAATGTTAGGTTTTGACAGCAGAGTTTAGGTTTTGGGAGTGGAGTTAATTTTGGCAACAGATGTGTATGGTATATTTTCCCAGTGTTGTGTCATGTGTACTTGTGTTTAGAGTTTTGGCACAATGAGCGACGTTTTGCAAAATGTGTTCAAGCAACGGGCAAAAACTGTATTACTCTTTCCTGCTGGCACACACCATAGATCACAACCTGACGCGTCACGCTAGCACTTTACAAGTGGACGTGACATCATGCAAGGACTGCCAGACTCTGTACTACTGCCATATCAG
>NW_024387539.1:0-35352 GCF_900408965.1 Simochromis diagramma
ACTCTTGTTCTCTTCTGCTTGTTTTCTCTTTCTTTCTCAACAGGTGATCCAGGTGATTGATAGAAGCATTTTCTTTTTTTCTTTTCTTTTTCTTTTTCTGCCCATTCTGTTGGGTTTGTTTTTTGCCCTTCTCCCCTGTCCCTCTTCTCAGCTGTTTCTTTTCTTCTCCCCTTCTTCCCCAGTCAAGTCTGTCCCGTATTCAGCAAGTGAAAATAAAATAAACAAAAAGATGAATCAAATGGACCATTACGGCAAGGCTGGGAATGGTCAATTTGGTTAAAGTAAATCCGTTGGGCATCTTTCTTTGCCTTTAGACAATAATTCTGATGGCAAAAGAGCCAAACGGGACAGGCAAAAAAAAGAAAAGAAAAGAAAATCACGTGTTCATTTCATTAGACACTAGCAATACATTAAACTGGACCTTATCATTCTCATATAGCACTCAATGTGAAACTGAGTCATATCATAACAATCTCTATATGTAATATGTGTTTGCCTGAATCTTCCAGCACAAACAGAAAGAGGAGCTGTTGTCTGAGTATCAATGCAATACACACCAGAAATCGTTCAGTAAAGACAAATTTAATAAATGAAAGCTGGTGAGAGGGCCTTTGATGTTTCTCTTTGGATCATCCTTCCATCCATTTCTTCAGCTTATCCAATTCAAGATTGGAGCCATCCCAGCTGTTATGGGGCCAGAGGCAGGAGTACAACCTGGACAGGTCAGTCTAACACAGAGAAACAGACAACTATTCACACTCACATTCAACCTAACTGCATCTCTCTGGACTGTGGGATGAAGCTGGAGTACCTGGAGGGAACCACAAGGCGCCAGGACTGTCTTGCTCTCAGGTGACGGCCGTTCACGCTGCTCTGAAGACCCTCAGTTGTCTTTGGATCATCCTGTTGTTTGTCTCCCAGTGTCGTTACTGCTCCTCTCCTTTCAAAGACAAACACCAAATAACACCAAATGAGAGTGAATCACTTCAGAACAACAGGAACACTCCTGGTTATTGTGAGCAAACGTCATAACAAGATGAATATATTTACCATTTTACTGAGGGAACATCTTCTGTGTGGAGTTTTTCTCATCTTGGCTCTTTTCCTGACATTTAGAAACAAGAGGCAGAAAAGAAAGAATAAAAGTTAAAACCTCAACGTTTTTTAATGTTTGGGATATTTTAGAAACAACCGTAAACACTATTTACTACTTACCACTTTGTTCATTCTTGCTGACGTTCACTCTCCTCATCTTCTCTCTAAAGGACAAATGACAGTAAAGAGGGAATCGTTTTAGTAACTTTATCAACCAGGTGAGCAGAATTTTAGATATTATCAATATTCTGATTAAAAGCAGAGTGAATACTTATCTTTTTACGAGAAAGGGTTCAATCCGTCCTGTCTTAGGTCTTAATGTCACCTTGTCTCCTCTCGTTTTCTCTGAAAAACAAAAGACAAATGGGAAGAAAAAAATTAGTAAATGATTTCAGCAACTAGAGGAAGTGTTCACTGAGGAGCTGTCATAATAATATAAAATCATATCTACTTATCTTTTTTTAATGAGAGTTTACAGAGCACGCTGGCTTCGCTCCTCCCTCCGCTCCTCTTGAAAGTTACCTGGATAAAGGATAATAACAATTAATAACATCATCAAAACAGACAAACCTGAAAGAATTGCTGATCAGAGTTGTGACAGAGTCGCAGGTTAGATGGATGATACTTATCTTTCACAATGAGAGCGTTTGCATCTTCCTTTAGAGAGAAGATGAGGAGAGTGAACGTCAGCAAGAATGAACAAAGTGGTAAGTAGTAAATAGTGTTTACGGTTGTTTTCTAAAATATCCCAAACATTAAAAAATCGTTGAGGTTTTAACTTTTATTCTTTCTTTTCTGCCTCTTGTTTCTAAATGTCAGGAAAAAGAGCCAAGATGAGAAGAAACTCCACACAGAGAGATGTTCCCTCAGTAAAATGGTAAATATATTCATCTTGTTATGACGTTTGCTCACAATAACCAGGAGTGTTCCCGTTGTTCTGAAGTGATTCACTCTCATTGGTGTTATTTGGTGAAAACAATAAAAGACCTCTTCAGGTCTTTTTATTGTTTTCTCTCTGCAGAGGAAAGTGATGAGACTGATGAGGAAATACTAAATACAAAGACTGACAAAGGGAACTGAAAAAGTCAAACCAAAACCTATACTGGGGGGAAAACTATAGGAAACAGAACTACTGAGGCAAGGAAACACGAGGGGACGGAGATAAACACTCTGACAAGGGACAAAGGGAGACTGACACAATATTTACACACAGGAGGCTGATTATGGGAACTAAGGACACATAGAAACACAGCTGAACCGAATAAGAAATGAACAACAAGTCGAAACAAACTCTAATGACAGTTCAACAAGTTTAAACAGAACAAATAACTTTCAGGATGTTTCAACAATGTGTAAAATGAGTTCTTATCTTTTTTTGTGAGAGGGCCTTTGATGTTTCTCTTTGGATCATCCTTCCATCCATTTCTTCAGCTTATCCAATTCAAGATTGGAGCCATCCCAGCTGTTATGGGGCCAGAGGCAGGAGTACAACCTGGACAGGTCAGTCCACAGAGAAACAGACAACTATTCACACTCACATTCAACCTAACTGCATCTCTCTGGACTGTGGGATGAAGCTGGAGTACCTGGAGGGAACCACAAAGGCGCCAGGACTGTCTTGCTCTCAGGTGACGGCCGTTCACGCTGCTCTGAAGACCCTCAGTTGTCTTTGGATCAAATAACACCAAATGAGAGTGAATCACTTCAGAAACACAGGAACACTCCTGGTTATTGTGAGCAAACGTCATAACAAGATGAATATATTTACCATTTTACTGAGGGAAAATCTTCTGTGTGTGTGTTTCTTCGCAGCGTGACTCATTTTCCTGACTTTTAGAAACAAGAGGCAGAAAAGAAAGAATAAAAGTTAAAACCTCGACGATTTTCAAATATTTTAGGACATTATTTTAGAAACAACCTTAAGCACTATTTACTACTTACCACTTTGTTCAGGCTTGCTGACGTTCGACATGCTTCACTGTATTATAATCTCAAGCGCTTCCTTGCTGGAGTCGGGCTCGGGCTGCTCTCTCCTCCGGAGCCTTCCTCTTAGCACGCTTTGCCGACATATTTAGAAAACGGCAGAGCACCGAAGTGAGAACTCTGCCGTCCGCGCTGTAGTCTGTTATTCTCCAGCGGTTCGTCATCTCAGTGTCCTCTGTTCGGTAAACAGTGGAGATGACTCTGGTGACGAGGAGGCCGTCGACAGTCAAGGTGCCGACACAGTTCCTCCGATCTGCCTTCAGCACAGCAAGATCCGCTTTCTCTGGAAGAACTGGAGTCGGAAGCGTGGATGAGAGCTGGAGCCCGCAGGCGGCAGCATCATGCCAGCTGGTGAGTCCGTGAGGAGAAGGTAGTGTTCTCTCTCTGGCTCTGCCTCACATGGACAAATGGTGTCGTCACCTGGTCCCGGTGGAACAATCCTTTAAAAGGTATGTAAGGAAAGTCCTTGGACCCCGTCACCAGGTTATGGTAAAGAGTGAGGACCAGGTGGGACATGGAGTCCAGTTGGCTGCTGCTCAGTTCACGGTTCCTCAAGTTAATGACGACCATCTGAGGAGCAGTGATTGGACTCACCAGCTCAGCTACGAGAAAGCAAAGCATGCGTGTACGTTAATCATGTGATCACACAAACTAAAGCCTGAATTTAAATTGTCCAGACATGGCTTTACATCATCATAAGCTCTTCCACACACAAACAGTAAGAAGCTCCCAGCAGAACTCATTGTTTATGAAAGCCTTCACTTTTTTGGTAAAGTTTTCATGCGGTGTAAGGCTGCATGGACTTTCACTGAGGTTTTAATACGCATTCACATTAAGGAGTAATATCTTCATATTAGTTGAGCATCGATTTTGAGAATAAAGCAGCTACATTTAGGTGAGAAACCTCCCACCTCCTTATTGCAGGCACACACTGTTTCAATCTCAAACTCATCCAGCGACTCTGTGAACTTTTAAAACTCCATTCTCCAGCTTTATAAAATTCACAATCTATGAAACTTTCACGTATAACTCAGCGCCAGCAGCCCAAACATGTCAACTCAAACCCTCTACATGCAAAAACGGCCGCGCGCTGACGTCAGCGTCCTCCAATGCCTTACGTCGTTTCCAGGGCGCGTGCATTCAATTGTTTTTTTTTCCCAGCGATTTAAAAAAAAACATGGCGCCATCTTTATAGTGTACTGGCACATGTTAAAATTGATGTTACTCAAGTATGAAACATCTCATCCTAAATGTTAACACTCATGAAGTTACTTCCAAACAATAAAAGACAAAAATCTAAGTTGTATTTGTTTGCTAGCACTCTGACATATTAGCCTGCTGTACTCACCATAGCGTTGATCTATCACCTCCTCAATGAAAAGGGAGAGCAGGTGCATCTCGCGACTGAAGTTTGTAGAAGTCATTTTGCAAATCCTTCTTGAAGATTTTCAAACGTTGGCTGTAGTTTGAAAAATCCGAGTTTTCACAGCACTAGTGGGAAAAAGCTCCTGTTTGCGCTCAAACGTGAAACCCGAATTCCAAGTTTGCCTCCTGCTTTTTACCTGCACTCAAACACGTCATCATCACCATGACTCCCAGTGCCACCGAAATCAATTTTATTTATTTAAAATAAAGTTCGTCTAATTATCATAGCTTTTTCAAAAATATATATCATTTCTCATTTTTACTGTTTTATTCATCCTTTATAAAAATATGTTGCCAAACTTTGTCGTTTAATTCTTTAAAAAATCATTAATTCACCAGTTTACAAAAATGAAGATCGATATCTGAAATTTAAATTAATAAATAAATAATTACAATTGATAATGGATTTTTAGCATTAAAGAATAGTTTTTCAATGCGCTTTAAATGTTATCAGAGCCGATGTTGTGCCAAAAAGTGATCGCAGTCCAAAAAGTGATTTACGGTATTGAAACGTTTGTTTGTGTCATGACATTTGTAAACAGTTGATGTTTAAGGTGCAGTTCACGTGGAAGCCAGAGGAGGGTGGTGTTTTGCGCATAATACAAAGTGATGGCGAAACCTAAAAGACGGTGTCATGTCTGCTCCCTGAAGCAATCTCATAACAGTTTCAATCTATTTCAAGCCAGTTAGCACATTTCTGTTATGAAGTTTAATAATTTTTTGGCAGTAAACTTTAAATCCTTTTATTAGGAATATCACATTCTCAGATTTTCAAGAGAGACCAGACCAATAGGGCAGCAGAAATCACAAAAATAAATAAATAAATAAGAGTTTTATAAAGATTAAAACAGTAAAAAAAAAAAAGAGAGAGAGAGAGACTGGAATGATTATGATGTATAACACAGAATATGTACAATAACAGAGTTATAAACACACCTAGAAAACACGTGATACTTTTTATTTCGTCTATAACCTCTGTGCAAATTTGTTGACTGCAAAGTGTTTATGAATATGTTTTTAAAAGCTGGTTATCTGACTGTCAGTTAATAGCAATTAAAAAGAAAGCTGATTTTTATTATTCCTAAATGGAAAAAGTCCATTATGAATTTTTGTTATGAATTTCATTTATCAATCCACCTCCTCACTGCTCTTTCCCGTGCAGCAGCCAGAGCTGGATCAAGCAGCCAGATGGCTTCTGGAGGAAGACTAACTGCAACAAAGGGTCTCTGGGAGGCTGCTCAGGCACAGCAGCTGAAAAATCAAAGATGAAATAAAAACTGGACCTGATCATGGTGCTGCATGAGACAAAAAGTCTAGATGATAAACCAGTGTATGAATTGGTAACACTGCTTATGATGATCATGTTTAGGTGGAAACTAGCGAGCTAACTTCCTGCTAACCTCTAACTCAGTTAAATTGAATAAACTCTGTTTTCATGGATGCCTGGATGTTAAAATTGTTGTTAAACCCGGTAAAGCAGCAACGCTGATCATTTTATTAAAGATGAAAGAAGTTAGACCGTTTTTAGCTCTCAGTGATCCCTCAGTGTTCGTTTGACTTTGGGACCTGAAATATGGCAGCTTTTCACTTACACATTTTTGAACCACTCATTCATAGAAATAGTTTCCAGTCAAAGATCTGGACAGATCCACCAAGTTCACAGTAGTTTTACTTTCTGCAGCAGCAAAAAAAAAAAACCTGAAAACATCACCTCTGAAGTAACACATTGTGATTCATGTACAAACAACACACAATTATTGTAGATTCTTCAAAGCCTCCTTATATTCAACACTTGGGTAGGTGGTGTTATACATGCCCTCACAGCACCGGCACATCAATCACCCTATTTTCACCTTGTCACCTTCATTAAGCTGCTCTCTTTCTACAGAAGGCCCACCGCATGCATGGGGGGGGGGGGGGGGGATACCGTGGGCCAGGGCTGTGGCATCTAATGTCTGGTTGTCAGTGTCCTTTGGAAAAGCAAGTGATTGTCCTCAAATCAGATGTCCCAGCAGATTGATCTAGACCAAGACCAATACACCAAGACAAACAGCCATTTATGCTTTTTACACAGACAGCCCATTTATTAACCAGGGAACTTGACACAATGTTTTTTTTTCTATGCTCTATTTAACTAAGAATTGTTGTACCACACATTAAAGTTTCAAATCAGTGAAAAAGCAATCGTGCCAAAGAAATGTCATGTGTTTGTTTAAGATGACTGCAATTATGGTATTAACAGAAAACACACATCTGTCTCTTTTCTTTTCTGTTTAGTGTTTCACTTACCTTCTAAACTCACCAAGTACTTGCACAATCCTGAGGTTTTTAGAAAAGAACATCCCACATTAAATAAGGAGGAGATACAGACATTAAAACTAACCTTTATTACTATGATACAAAACAATATTAATGAAGTTGTTAAAAGTGGTACTTCTTACAAAGACACACACACACACACACACACACACACACACCTCATTACAAGTGTTTAAAAGTTTGAGTTGTCTGAAAAACTAAAGAAAAAAAAAAAAAAAAAACACAAAAATGTTACAATACAAAAGTTGGAACTTTTTAACACCCAGAAATACAAACTGATGGGTTGATAAATATCAAGAAGACAGTACATTTCACATAAAGACTGTGCATTTAAGATGAAGAAATGCAATATGGGGTCAACCAGAGGATTAATAATCAAAACTAAGGGATTCTGATTATAATACTGCACCGCCTCGAATCTCACTATAAGTTACATCTGTTGAACTGACTTCTTGCTAGCTTTCCAAGGAAGTCAAGATGAAAAAAATAAACCTAAAAACAGAGGGTCCAATACATTTAACAGGAATTTGTCAAAAGAGGTAAAACTGCACACACTCACATGAGACCCAGACCTTCACATAAAACAGGAAATGAGAACACTACACCAAGACGCAGACCTGACACTGAGAGACAGACAGAATGACACATGGAACCTGAACAAAACTAAACGTGAGATACAACCGAGAACAAATCCTTAAACATGAATAAACGAAAACATAGAACTCTAACAATAATAATAATCATCATCGCACCCAAAACCACAACAATCATTCAAAAATAAACTAACAATCAAAACTCAAAATACTGGTTCGAAACTGTCACGGTCCGGGGCAGCGGCCGTGTGAAGAGTGGAAAGGAGGACTCAGATGCAGCACTTACTCAGATGTGAAGGTGATTTATTGACTACTGAACATAAAGTGGAGATGGCAAAACAGAACTGAGGACGAACTAAACTGGGAGAAACTACACAAAGGGAGTGGCAAACCTGAACATGAAGGGAGAACAGCAGGGAGAGCACGCAGAGGATTCACGGAGAAATGCAGAGTACGCAGGGTAACACAGAGGATGAACACAGGGTATGTACACAGACGACGCGACAAGGAGCGGAGGAAATCACACACTATAAATACACAAAGAGACACTGGGAAATCACACACAGGTGGGGGAAACAGCTGGACCTGATTAACCTGACGAGACAGGGGAACACTAACACCAGGGACCAACAGAGGGAGCACAAACCCAGAACCCAGTGTCTAAAATCCCAAACACAAACCATCCCAAAACAGCCATGAATAATAATGAAAGTAATAACAATAAGTACATAAACACAAAGTCACTGAGTCATGGTCGCAGGACCATGACAGAAACTGACCCAGAACCGTGACAGATGCAGGAATAAGTAGTAGGATTTAAGAGTATAATAACGGACTGAAACAGAAGATGGCAGCACTGCATATACAAGGATGCCAGCTGCCGTTAAACCCCGAAGAAGAAGAAGCTGTGTCCCAGAATTCATAGCGCAGCCCAGCTCAGTTTCCAACAATGGCGGCAGCTAGTTAGTCTTATTATTCTTTATGGGTCACAAATAAACGTTTAACATATTTTCAGGTGAGGCTGTAACTGTGTAAACCTCAAATATCTGCTCGGTTTATCAAGACACCACATATTTTCAAAAGCGCTCCGACGTTGTCGGAGACGTCTGTTACCCACTAGCTCGATAGCTAGCTGGGGGGCAAGGCTCACTAGAGCCCGTGAGAACACCGGACTCCCGCAAATCATTTTCAAACCCACCGCTGTCTTTCGTTACTCAGCTTAAACATATATAGGTCACTTAGATAACTTAAAAATGTTATCGTTTGGCTTTTTTTTAGTATATTATTTGTTCCTGAGTAAATCGATTTGGCTGAGATTAAAGTTATAGTTTCTGTAAGCAAAGCAAAACTGTTTATGTGAAAAACTGTAAAATATAATTTCAGTGTTCTGTAAAATATAATTTCAGTGTTCTTTTTACATTTCATAAGAGTAAAATCCTTGTAGGAGTAAATGTATCCAAGCTTCTGACAGATGTGACAGATGTTTAACTTATTGTTGTTTACTTGTAGTGTACAATAAATAATCAAAAACACAGGATTATTCTACAATGCTTCATTACTCATTAATGTTACAAATGTTGAAAGGTAAAAGTGTTCAATAAAATCCTAAATATTGCAAATGCTGCAAGAACTCAGTTCTTCTTTCACTGCTTTAGGACACATCCCATTATATTGACTACTGTACACACACTACTTAATATTTAAGATACAAAAAATACTGGTTTCTGTGCATGCATCTGCAGTGAAGGTGTGTGTTGTTTTGCCATGCAGCTTTTACTTACTTAGGCGCAATCAAGCACTCTTCTTCATTTTGCCTACCATGAAGTCAAGCCAAAAAAACAAGAAAAAAAAACGATTTTTCTGGTATGAAGTATAACAGTTCCCTGAACTACCTCTGATAGTGTCCTCATCGTGATAATATTCCCTTTATTTATGATTAGTAATCTTTATCTTCAGAGGTGTGGGTGACAGTTTTAGTGTTTGCTTTAAAAAACAAAAAACAACAAAACTCAAAACAAAAACTTGATGGAATATTTCTCTGGACAAGAGGTCCTTGGATCGCCTCTCCGTTGTCTTTGTTGAACGCAATGAAGGCAGTGAAAGAACTGCTCACTCCTGATTGGACACTGAGCTGCACCACCTTCTCCTTCACTCCTCCACCTTGCTGTCCTCTGTGCTCTCTCTCCTCCATCTCCAGAAAACAAATCAGTCTGAGCACCAAACCTGTGGACTGTTAGTCTGCAGATAAGAAGGAAAACACACAGAATTCTCATGTTTGTCATTTTTCATACCGTATTATTATAGTATATTCGTTTACCAGTCCAACAGATTTATGTTCCCAAATGGATCATTACAGCTTTGCCACACTGGTCCACTTGATTGTCAAAGTGTATTAGCTCTTTTATTTCTTTCTTTTCTTTACAGGTTTTAAGTTGAGATTTAAACTGGAGGAGAGAACCAATGTGTCTTATATCTGAGGAAATAGAGTTCAACTGAAAGCTCTGCTTCCCATGGTGCTGTGGTGCAAAGAAAGCACAGCAAGTTGGATAGAAGAAGAAGATCGAAGTGAGTGAGCAGTTGAGCTAGTGGTTAATAGGTTAGAAAAGTAAGGAGGAGCAAGGTTATGAAGGGCCTTGAAGGTGAGCAGAAGAAGCTTGTTACTATTTCACGGAGAGCCAGTGAAGTTCCTGAAGGATAGGGATGATGCGCTGGTAGGAGGGGCTTCTGGTAACAACGTGGGCAGCGAAGTTTTGAACCAGTTGAAGCTTGTGGAGGGATTTCTGGGGGAGACCATGCAAGAGACAATTACAATAGTCAATGCGAGAAGTAACAAGACTGAACAAGAATGGATGCACACTGGGTGGAAAGTGAAGGACGTAATTGGTTAATGTTGTGTAGATAGAAATAAACAGAGGGCGTGAGATCACTGATGTGAGATTTATGGATGGTGTCACCCTAAACAGGTTACTAAGGGTCTTAACCTGAGGTGAAGGAAAAATTGGAGTTTTCAATAGTGAGAGTGAAATGATTTGCCTTCAGCAGGTTGGATTTACTGCCGATAAGAAGGATTTCAGTTTCATCCTCATTGAGCTTAAGAAAATTAGAGCTGAACCAGGATTTTAATTAGGATAAGCTTTCTGTAAGAGAGAAGGTGGGAGGGGGAGTCAGGCCTGCAGGAGAGATATAACTGAGTGTCATCAGCAAAACAGTGAAATTTGAAGATCAAATTCTGGAAAACGGTACCAAGGGAGGATAATATTATGAAGAGGGCCTAAGTGCCAGGTTGGGGAAGTTTCACTCTTTGTTTCTAATTTATATGCAATTGACTGAAGCATATACATATTGTTATTCATAGGACTTTGTACAAAATATAAATGTCTTCCATGTGTTATATTGTGGTTTGATGTTTGCATATGTGGATGTTTTGTTCTCATTTGGTTTGCTTCCCCCAGACTTGGGCTATCCAGATGCTCACCTGAATGATAGAGAATAAAAAGAAGCCAGTTGCTGTTACAGGGTTGGGTTCTTTGGTGTGTTTTGGTGGGTACACTCATGCTCATTTAAAGATTACTAGATGATAAATATTTTTGCAGCCTCGTGCCCATTTTGTTGAACCTATACGTGACTGCTGGCCAAACTGATATAATAGTAAGTGAAGTAAATAAACTGCCTGTGGCTTCTCAGGAAGTCCTGCATTTTCCGTTATTCATTCAACCTGACAAAACACACACCCTGTTTTATCCACAACTGTAAATTTTCGGAGACATCCTGTTACATTTACTGAGATCAGCAACAGACTTTCTGAATTCAAACCTCAATAAAAATGTGAAAATGACTCAGCTTTTCTTTTTTTGTTTTTACAGCATTATGGACTATAAGTTAAAGCAATTAATGATGCAGTGAATGATGGTCAAAGGGTTATCTTTACACAGAGCACTCTGTCCCTTTATTAGCCCATTACTTATTCCCCCATCACTTTAAAAAGGCAACAACATTGTAACATTTCTTCAGAGATGTAATTCAGTTTTAATTATATAGCGCCAAATCAACACAACAGTCACCTCAAGGTGCTTTATATTGTAAGGATCTACACTAAGTAATACAGAAAAAACCCAACAATCAAATGATCCTCTTTGAGCAAGTACCTGGCAACAGTGGGAAATAAAAACTCCATTTTAACAGGAAGAAACCTCTGGGAGATCAAGGCTCAGGAAGGGGCAGCCATTTGCCACAACTGGTTAAGGGAGAGGGGAGCAGGACAAAAGAACACACTGTGGAAGAGAGACAAGTTAGTGTCACAATCTAAATGTTGAAGTTGGTCGACATTTTCAGATCAGACTTATGGTCTTTAAGCCAAGTTTAAAATTGTTTTGAATGTCCTTGGTGTAGTTATTGATGTCATTTCTTTTATGACAATCTGTTCTTAAATTGTGTTTTATTTCTCACAAAAATGAAAAGATTATGGAGAAAGTCGAGCCAAAAGAACAGAGTTGGCTCTTAGACTTCGAGTAGGAGGCCCTCAGCAAAACTTTTAAAGAATAAGAAACACAGAAACCTTAGATAAGGAGGTGTGCTCTGACAGTGCAGCGCAGCACCCAGAAAGCTATTTGGCATTGGCAGAGAAGACTTGGGAAAGTTATTCAGGAGCAAAACCCTGGTACTCAACTTTGCTGCTCAAACCTCAAATATGATACTTTTACGCCAATATACAATTTATTTCCAAAATTGTTACAACAAAGAAATAAAAAACCAAACATAGATTTCATAACTTTTTATGCTAATTATTATTTCAATCACTACAAAACAGGCAGTTTTTGAAAATTCAGATGTAACTCTAACTACAGTCATGAATAAGCAACATGAATGAAGACTATGTGCTGTCTTAAGACGTTCAAGCAGGGCTCTAGAGTGCGACCAATTTGGTCGCAAATACGACCAAATTTTTCAGTGGTGCGACTAAAAAGAAATATTTGGTTGCACCTGTGCGACCAACTGTTCGGGTAGCAAAAAAAAAAAAAAAATCTGCAACCTTCCCTGTGGTCAACAACAGACACAAATTTTGCCCCTATCGTGGACTAAACCAATCAGATAGTAAGGGGCGGGACCTCTCTGATTCGCCGTGGTCCAGATGAAGTGCAGGTGGAAGTGGGAGGTGGTAGCTTGAATGAGGTAGAGGGAGGTCATGCACTTAAATTAACACACAGACATAGCCTGTCTGGGTAAACTGTTTGCAAGTGTTGTTTAAGTCTAACAAGTAGAATAAATAGATGTATCTGGAGGAACTGAGGAGGAACTGTTCTGTTTTAGAATATGGCCGATGTTGTTTTTATCTGGGGTGACGTATATTGTTGGTCATCATATGTATAAAATGATCCATCTTAACTGTTGTAAGGAAGTTCGATGCTGTTTGGGTGATCGTGCTCGACTCCCCCCCATGTTTTCTAACAAAATCCTGTTTTGACGCACCTGAATGAGACTCTGCAGTCGTTTGTCTCTCTCCTCAAAAACGAACAGGTGACATCAACAACAGACACACATTTTGCCCCTATCGTGGACTAAACCAATCAGAGATTAAGGGGCGGGACCTCTCTGATTCGCCGTGGTCCAGATGAAAGTGCAGGTGGAAGTGGGAGGTGAGTAGCTTGAATAAAGCGATCAATTCATTAAATCCTGAATGACTTTTAAATATAACTGTGTTTTGCCAGAAACGCCAGATTCTCAGATTAAAGCTCACAAAACCATTTCAACAACAACCAAACAGCAAATGAGAGCAGGTACACGGATTCCCCCAAAGACGTAAACACAGAGCGGACCCGACGCATCAGAATCAGCTTTGTCTTTCTCGGCTTTCTCACCCGACGGCCTTAGACGGACACGCTGTCGGAGCTCAGCGATTCTGATGCGTCCGGTCTGTGATTACGTCTTTTTGCGCTGATTCTGAGCTGCAGGTTTTTGTCTCTTTCAACCAAAATTCACCGAGCCAGCAGCAAAAGAAGCAGCAAACTGCGCTTCACATTTGATCAATGTCGTCATGAATTTTGCTGTTTTGCTTCCACGACTATTAAAATCACACTTCATGCACAGCTAGCTCTCTCTCTCTCTCTCTGTACTTCAAGAACAGTTTCCCGTCTCCAATCTCTGTTTTCTCTATTATTCATTCGCTTATTACCCACCAGTCTACCGTTGTTTACAGCGCTGTGGCTGCTGTCTTTTCTTTTCTTTTCTTTTTTCACTTAAATGACCTCGGACAAGAAAGCCTATTTTTTCTGTTGTTCAATACTGAAGAAATTTAAACTTTATATGCAGAACATTGTAGAATATTTTTAAGGTTATCTGCTATAAAAAGCCAGACCAGGAAAATCTCCTTCATGTTTTTCTGTGTTTTATTCTCAGTTACTTTCACACAAAGGCATCTGCTGTGATGCTCACAATTCTGATGAAGTCAGTACTGATAAATGATCAGAATTATAATATTTCTGACTGTCTGAGGCTAAGTTGAATCGAATCGGGACTTTGAGAACTGGAATCGAAGGGATTATAGAAATCAGTGATGATACCCAGCCCTAGTGAGCAGCCTAGGCACGACAGAAGTGGATGTAGCTGTAATAAGAAAATAAACTATTGATAACTTTTCTGTTAAGTTAAGGCCTGATCCTTCTGAAATTCATAGCCAGTGCTCTGACACGGTGTCATCAATCTTTGAATGCTGAAAAAGCACAGTGTATCCAAAAACACATTATATTATATAAATTATTATAAAATTTGTGTGCGCCTAACTTTTCTGCCGGTACGCCTAACTTTTTAAAGTTAGCGTACCGGTACGCCCATGGCAAAAAGTTAGTCTAGAGCCCTGTCAAGGATCAATCAGTGTCAATTAGCAGAATGAAAGTGTTTTATGGATAAAAAGGGGTTGATGATATAAAACAGCTCTGTATCAAAGGCAGTGTGGAGTAAGCAGACCTGCTTCTGTTCACTCTGAAGATGAAGCTACTTTAAGAAAACTCTCAGAGTCCCAGAGCTTCTTTCTTCACGCTGCACCCAGCAGGACATTTCCAGCATCACACACTCTGACACACACGGTGCTAAAAACACAACACAGATATTAAATAATGATTGTGGGAGGAAAGCTGTAGAATGAAACAGTTTTTTAAAGCTGTTTTATCTGTTACAATCATTGCTAGTACCATTGTGAGCACAGAGCCACGAGGCAGCCTTCATAGCCAGAAGCTCCCACTCGTCCTTTGCATCCATCTTGAAACCATGAAGCCAGATCAGAGCCAGAATGGTGGCCCACACTTCACTGCTGGTCTAATTCCCCAAATCAAAATCAATCTCAACAGACAGAACACACATTTTACTTTCTACAACCAGTTATTACATATGTTTGTGTACTTCTTTGTCACACGGGGTCACCAAGGTGGGCAGCTCTGCATATTGATTTGGCAGATTATTACACTGGATGCTCTTCCTGATGAAATCCCAAACTGTGATATCATAAATGCTCTAAAATAATGTGCTGACATGTTTTTACAACAACTGATGAGGAAAATAATTTCTGCTGCCGTGTGGTTTCTGGATAATATCAGACGCTGGTGCAGCTCAGTGGGAGGTTAGGAGTGTGATTACCACCAGTGTTTTAGCTTCTGATATGCAGATGTTTATTCTCAGGCTGTGAGGCAGGCCTACGTTTAGTTTGACTTCATTTTATTTGTTTTATGGTGTGTTTTTAATTATATCATGTGTTTTTTTCAAATTATAGAATCAAATCTGTTTTATCTCACATCATCATTTTGTGTTAATATTTAAATTGACAGCAGTGCACCTTTTCAGGCTTTGACTTTTCCACCTCCTCGTTGGTCTGTCCCAGTGCAGCAGCCAGAGCTGGATCAAGCAGCCAGCAGCCAGACGCCTCCTGCAGGGAGACTGCAGCAAAGGGTCTCTGGGTGGCTGCTCAGGCACAGCAGCTGGAAAATCTAAGATGCAATAAAAACAAAACCTGATTATGGTGCTAGATGACAAACAGAACTCTACATGATAACTCAGTGCAAAACACCGCACTGTAAACTATGCAACAGATAAATATTATGTTTTTCACTTGAAAATTACATCTTAAAAATGTAATCATTACATAAGAGCTCCACATCAAACACATTAATCACATCATCTTTGTAGTGAAATAGCTGATGACTCATTAAACGTTTCCATGCAATTTATCCACAGTGAAAAATATTCACTTTGCTGGATCTGAAAATCACGTTTTCCGAGATCAGACGAGATCGGGCGTGTTCAGGGTGGTGTGGCCGTAAGCGTAGACATTGAGGGCTAGCAGGAGGGACTATGCGCTTACCTGCTGCTCTCTGGCAGGTAGCTCCATGCCCTCCTGGGTTTTAAATGCACCTTAGAACACACATGCATCAACACTACAATGAGCGGGTGGAGGGAGGTTTGGAGTCTCTCACCCCCGTTCTCTGCGGCCTGCTGGAGCGGGGGGGCTAGGAGGAGGAGTTGGCGTCCGACTGCGGTCTGGAGTGTGGGGCCTCCCTGCTGCTGCGGAGTCGGGGCGGTCTGCCTCTCCCCACCGCAGGGAAAAGGGTAACACCACCTGGGTCTGGGTGCAGTTCCCCCTCCAGGGGCAAGGGTACCTAGACCCGGTTCGTAGAGTACGCTTGGGGAGTGTGATGTGTGTACAGCGTCTCTTTATGTCTGTCTCCACGTTGGTTGAGTGTGGAGTAAGTGCATATGAGAGCATGAGGGTGGGAATGGATGTTTGTGTCTGTGTGTGCCTGTATGTCTGTGTCTATATGTCAGGTTGGGTGTCAGACGCCACCTCTCTGGGGACATCTCAGGCCCTCCAAGGTTTGGAGGCCTATCTCCACCCACCACCACTTCCCCTGCCAGTGGCGGACTCCCTCAGACATCGGTGCGTTGGTGGTTCTTTGTGTCTGGGGATGGGCGTCCAGGTACACACCGGCTCACTCCTTGGCGGCCGCTTATCGGGGCCTGGATCCTGGGGCTCGCTCGGGCCACTTCGGAGGTGGGGTGCACCCGGCCTCTCGGCCTGGGGCTCGGTCACTCAGGCACAGCTGGCTGCCGGCGGAGCTCACGGGCGCGTCACTGCAACTCCCCTGGCTTCTGCTCCGCGGCTGCTGAGTGAGCCCTCATCTGGGACTCTCCTCAGCTCTTTCTGGGACAGTGGCGCGGCTGCCCCTCTGTTGGTCTTCCTTGGTCTCTTGTGTTCTGGGGGCCTCTGGATGTCTGGAGTTTTGATCTCCTCCATACCTGCTTCATGCCCTGGAGGACGGGGCTGTGGCCCCCCCACACCCTCTAGCAGATCATTACATGAGGAACCTTTTAAAAAAACAAGCGCGTCCATGCTCACAGGTGTACACACGGGTGATCACACCCACAAACTACACCCTTTTTGGCTCCTACCTCAAAGCACACTGTGTTCTGTTGATCTTATGTGCTGCACAATAATGTTTAATATTTAGTATTTACTGTCATATTCCCATATATCATTGTGATGTTGTTTATTCTATTACTCTTGTTCTCTTCGCTTTTTTTCTTTTTCTTTCTCAACAGGTGATCCAGGTGATTGATAGAAGCATTTTCTTTTTTTCTTTTCTTTTCTTTTTCTGCCCATTCTGTTGGGTTTTGTTTTTTGCCCTTCTCCCCCGTCCCTCTTCTCAGCTGTTTCTCTTTCTTTCTCCCCTTCTTTCCCCCAGTCAAGTCTGTCCCGTATTCAGCAAGTGAAAATAAAACAATAAAAGATGAATCAAATGGACCATTACGGCAAGGCTGGGATGGTCAATTTGGTAAAGTAAATCCGTTGGGCATCTTTCTTTGCCTTTAGACAATAATTCTGATGGCAAAAGAGCCAAACGGGACAGGCAAAAAAAAAAAAAAAAAAGAAAAACGTGTTCATTTCATTAGACACTAGCAATACTATTAAACTGGACCTTATCATTCTCATATAGCACTAAATGTGAAACTGAGTCATATCATAACAATCTATATATGTAATATGTGTTTGCCTGAATCTTCCAGCACAAACAGAAAGAGGAGCTGTTGTCTGAGTATCAATGCAAGTACACACCAGAAATCGTTCAGTAAAGACAAATTTAATAAATGAAAGCTGGTGAGAGGGCCTTTGATGTTTCTCTTTGGATCATCCTTCCATCCATTTCTTCAGCTTATCCAATTCAAGATTGGAGCCATCCCAGCTGTTATGGGGCCAGAGGCAGGAGTACAACCTGGACAGGTCAGTCTAACACAGAGAAACAGACAACTATTCACACTCACATTCAACCTAACTGCATCTCTCTGGACTGTGGGATGAAGCTGGAGTACCTGGAGGGAACCACAAAGGCGCCAGGACTGTCTTGCTCTCAGGTGACGGCCGTTCACGCTGCTCTGAAGACCCTCAGTTGTCTTTGGATCATCCTGTTGTTGTCTCCCAGTGTCGTTGGCTCCTCTCCTTTCAAAGACAAACACCAAATAACACCAAATGAGAGTGAATCACTTCAGAACAACAGGAACACTCCTGGTTATTGTGAGCAAACGTCATAACAAGATGAATATATTTACCATTTTACTGAGGGAATCTTCTGTGTGGAGTTTTCTCTCTCATCTTGGCTCTTTTTCCTGACATTTAGAAACAAGAGGCAGAAAAGAAAGAATAAAAGTTAAAACCTCAACGATTTTTTAATGTTTGGGATATTTTAGAAACAACCGTAAACACTATTTACTACTTACCACTTTGTTCATTCTTGCTGACGTCACTCTCTCCTCATCTTCTCTCTAAAGGACAAATGACAGTAAAGAGGGAATCGTTTTAGTAACTTTATCAACCAGGTGAGCAGAATTTTAGATATTTATCAATATTCTGATTAAAAGCAGAGTGAATACTTATCTTTTTACGAGAAAGGGTTCAATCCGTCCTGTCTTAGGTCTTAATGTCACCTTGTCTCCTCTCTGTTTTCTCTGAAAAACAAAAGACAAATGGGAAGAAAAAAATTAGTAAATGATTTCAGCAACTAGAGGAAGTGTTCACTGAGGAGCTGTCATAATAATATAAAATCAATATCTACTTATCTTTTTTTTAATGAGAGTTTACAGAGCACGCTGGCTTCGCTCCTCCCTCCGCTCCTCTCTGAAAGTTACCTGGATAAAGGATAATAACAAATAACATCATCAAAACAGACAAACCTGAAAGAATTGCTGATCAGAGTTGTGACAGAGTCGCAGGTTAGATGGATGTATACTTATCTTTCACAATGAGAGCGTTTGCATCTTCCTTTAGAGAGAAGATGAGGAGAGTGAACGTCAGCAAGAATGAACAAAGTGGTAAGTAGTAAATAGTGTTTACGGTTGTTTCTAAAATATCCCAAACATTAAAAAATCGTTGAGGTTTTAACTTTTATTCTTTCTTTTCTGCCTCTTGTTTCTAAATGTCAGGAAAAAGAGCCAAGATGAGAAGAAACTCCACACAGAAGATGTTCCCTCAGTAAAATGGTAAATATATTCATCTTGTTATGACGTTTGCTCACAATAACCAGGAGTGTTCCCGTTGTTCTGAAGTGATTCACTCTCATTTGGTGTTATTTGGTGAAAACAATAAAAAGACCTCTTCAGGTCTTTTTATTGTTTTCTCTCTGCAGAGGAAAGTGATGAGACTGATGAGGAAATACTAAATACAAAGACTGACAAAGGGAACTGAAAAAGTCAAACCAAAACCTATACTGGGGGAAAACTATAGGAAACAGAACTACTGAGGCAAGGAAACACGAGGGGACGGAGATTAACACTCTGACAAGGGACAAAGGGAGACTGACACAATATTTACACACAGGAGGCTGATTATGGGAACTAAGGACACATAGAAACACAGCTGAACCGAATAAGAAATGAACAACAAGTCGAAACAAACTCTAATGACAGTTCAACAAGTTTCTAAACAGAACAAATAACTTTCAGGATGTTTCAACAATGTGTAAAATGAGTTCTTATCTTTTTTTGTGAGAGGGCCTTTGATGTTTCTCTTTGGATCATCCTTCCATCCATTTCTTCAGCTTATCCAATTCAAGATTGGAGCCATCCCAGCTGTTATGGGGCCAGAGGCAGGAGTACAACCTGGACAGGTCAGTCTAACACAGAGAAACAGACAACTATTCACACTCACATTCAACCTAACTGCATCTCTCTGGACTGTGGGATGAAGCTGGAGTACCTGGAGGGAACCACAAAGGCGCCAGGACTGTCTTGCTCTCAGGTGACGGCCGTTCACGCTGCTCTGAAGACCCTCAGTTGTCTTTGGATCAAATAACACCAAATGAGAGTGAATCACTTCAGAAACACAGGAACACTCCTGGTTATTGTGAGCAAACGTCATAACAAGATGAATATATTTACCATTTTACTGAGGGAAAATCTTCTGTGTGGTGTTTCTTCGCAGCGTGACTCATTTTCCTGACTTTTAGAAACAAGAGGCAGAAAAGAAAGAATAAAAGTTAAAACCTCGACGATTTTCAAATATTTTAGGACATTATTTTAGAAACAACCTTAAGCACTATTTACTACTTACCACTTTGTTCAGGCTTGCTGACGTTCGACATGCTTCACTGTATATTATAATCTCAAGCGCTTCCTTGCTGGAGTCGGGCTCCGGATGCTGCTCTCTTCCTCCGGAGCCTTCCTCTTAGCACGCTTTGCCGACATATTTAGAAAACGGCAGAGCACCGAAGTGAGAACTCTGCCGTCCGCGCTGTAGTCTGTTATTCTCCAGCGGTTCGTCATCTCAGTGTCCTCTGTTCGGTAAACAGTGGAGATGAACTGGTGACGAGGAGGGCCGTCGAGCAGTCAGGTGCCGACACAGTTCCTCCGATCTGCCTTCAGCCCAGCAAGAGCCGCTTTTCTCTGGAAGAACTGGAGCAGGAAGCGTGGAGGAGAAAGCTGAGGCCCGGCAGGCTGCAAGCATCAATGCCACTGGTGATTCCGTAGGAGGAGAAGGAGTGGTGTTCCTCTCTCTGGCTCTGCCTCACATGGACCAAATGGTGTCGTCACCTGTTCCCGGTGAGAACAATCCTTTAAAGGTATGTAAGGAAAGTCCTTGGACCCCGTCACCAGGTTATGTAAAGAGTGAGGACCAGGTGGGACATGGAGTCCAGTTGGCTGCTGCTCAGTTCACGGTTCCTCAAGTTAATGACGACCATCTGAGGAGCAGTGATTGGACTCAACCAGCTCAGCTACGAGAAAGCAAGCATGCGTGTACGTTAATCATGTGATCACACAAACTAAAGCCTGAATTTAAATTGTCCAGACATGGCTTTACATCATCATAAGCTCTTCCACACACCAACAGTAAGAAGCTCCCAGCATAACTCATTGTTTATGAAAGCCTTCACATTTTTTGGTAAAAGTTTTCATGCGGTGTAAGGCTGCATGGACTTTCACTGAGGTTTTAATACGCATTCACATTAAGGAGTAATATCTTCATATTAGTTGAGCATCGATATTTTGAGAATAAAGCAGCTACATTTAGGTGAGAAACCTCCCACCTCCTTATTGCAGGCACACACTGTTTCAATCTCAAACTCATCCAGCGACTCTGTGAACTTTTAAAACTCCATTCTCCAGCTTTATAAAATTCACAATCTATGAAACTTTCACGTATAACTCAGCGCCAGCAGCCCAAACATGTCAACTCAACCCTCTACATGCAACAACGGCCGCGCGGCTGACGGTCAGCGTCCTCCAATGCCTTACGTCGTTTCCAGGGCGCGTGCATTCAATTGGTTTTTTTCCAGCGATTTAAAAAAAAACATGGCGCCATCTTTATAGTGTACTGGCACATGTTAAAAATTGATGTTACTCAAGTATGAAACAATCTCATCCTAAATGTTAACAGCTCATGAAGTCCTACTTCCAAACAATAAAGACAAAAATCTAAGTTGTATTTGTTTGCTAGCACTCTGACATATTAGCCTGCTGTACGCACCATAGCGTTGATCTATCACCTCCTCAATGAAAAGGGAGAGCAGGTGCATCTCGCGACTGAAGTTTGTAGAAGTCATTTTCAAATCCTTCTTGAAGATTTTCAAACGTTGGCTGTAGTTTGAAAAATCCGAGTTTTCAACAGCACTAGTGGGAAAAAGCTCCTGTTTGCGCTCAAACGTGAAACCCGAATTCCAAGTTTGCCTCCTGCTTTTATACCTGCACTCAAACACGTCATCATCACCATGACTCCCAGTGCCACCGAAAATCAAATTTATTTATTTAAAATAAAGTTCGTCTAATTATCATAGCTTTTTAAAAATTATATATGTTTCTCACTTTATTTTACTGTTTTAATTCATCCTTTATAAAAATATGTTGCCAAACTTTGTCGTTTTAATTCTTTAAAAAAATCATTAATTCACCAGTTTACAAAAATGAAGATCGATATCTGAAATTTAAATTAATAAATAAATAATTACAATTGATAATGGATTTTTAGCATTAAAGAATAGTTTTTCAATGCGCTTTAAATGTTATCAGAGCCGATGTTGTGCCAAAAAGTGATCGCAGTCCAAAAAGTGATTTACGGGTATTGAAACGTTTGTTTGTGTCATGACATTTGTAAACAGTTGATGTTTAAGGTGCAGTTCACGTGGAAGCCAGAGGAGGGTGGTGTTGTGCGCATAATACAAAGTGATGGCGAAACCTAAAAGACGGTGTCATGTCTGCTCCCTGAAGCAATCTCATAACAGTTTCAATCTATTTCAAGCCAGTTAGCACATTTCTGTTATGAAGTTTAATAATTTTTTGGCAGTAAACTTTTAAATCCTTTTATTATGAATATCACATTCTCAGATTTTCAAGAGAGACCAGACCAATAGGGCAGCAGAAATCACAAAAATAAATAAATAAATAAGAGTTTTATAAAGATTAAAACAGTAAAAAAAAAAAAAAAGAGAGAGACTGGAATGATTATGATGTATAACACAGAATATGTACAATAACAGAGTTATAAACACAACTAGAAAAAAACACGTGATACTTTTTATTTCGTCTATAACCTCTGTGCAAATTTTGTTGATTGCAAAGTGTTTATGAATATGTTTTTAAAAGCTGGTTATCTGACTGTCAGTTAATAGCAATTAAAAAGAAAGCTGATTTTTATTATTCCTAAATGGAAAAAGTCCATTATGAATTTTTGTTATGAATTTCATTTATCAATCCACCTCCTCACTGCTCTTTCCCGGTGCAGCAGCCAGAGCTGGATCAAGCAGCCAGATGGCTTCTGGAGGAAGACTAACTGCAACAAAGGGTCTCTGGGAGGCTGCTCAGGCACAGCAGCTGAAAAATCAAAGATGAAATAAAAACTGGACCTGATCATGGTGCTGCATGAGACAAAAAGTCTAGATGATAAACCAGTGTATGAATTGGTAACACTGCTTATGATGATCATGTTTAGGTGGAAACTAGCGAGCTAACTTCCTGCTAACCTCTAACTCAGTTAAATTGAATAAACTCTGTTTTCATGGATGCCTGGATGTTAAACTTAATTGTTAAACCTGGTAAAGCAGCAACGCTGATCATTTTATTAAAGATGAAAGAAGTTAGACCGTTTTTAGCTCTCAGTGATCCCTCAGTGTTCGTTTGACTGTGGGACCTGAAATATGGCAGCTTTTCACTTACACATTTTTGAACCACTCATTCATAGAAATAGTTTCCAGTCAAAGATCTGGACAGATCCACCAAGTTCACAGTAGTTTTACAATTTTCTGCAGCGCAGAAAAAAAAAACCCTGAAAACATCACACCTCTGAAGTAACACATTGTGATTCATGTACAAACAACACACAATTATTGTAGATTCTTCAAAGCCTCCTTATATTCAACACTTGGGTAGGTGGTGTTATACATGCGCTCACAGCACTGGCACATCAATCACCCTATTTTCACCTTGTCACCTTCATTAAGCTGCTCTCTTTCTACAGAAGGCCCACCGCATGCATGGGGGGGGGGGGGTGGGGGGATACCGTGGGCCAGGGCTGTGGCATCTAATGTCTGGTTGTCAGTGTCCTTTGGAAAAGCAAGTGATTGTCCTCAAATCAGATGTCCCAGCAGATTGATCTAGACCAAGACCAATACACCAAGACAAAACAGCCATTTATGCTTTTTACACAGACAGCCCATTTATTAACCAGGGAACTTGACACAATGTATTTTTTTTCTATGCTCTATTTAACTAGAAGAATTGTTGTACCACACATTAAAGTTTCAAATCAGTGAAAAAGCAATCGTGCCAAAGAAATGTCATGTGTTTGTTTAAGATGACTGCAATTATGGTATTAACAGAAAACACACATCTGTCTCTTTTCTTTCTGTTTAGTGTTTCACTTACCTTCTAAACTCACCAAGTACTTGCACAATCCTGAGGTTTTTAGAAAAGAACATCCCAGATTAAATAAGGAGGAGATACAGACATTAAAACTAACCTTTATTACTATGATACAAAACAATATTAATGAAGTTGTTAAAAGTGGTACTTCTTACAAACACACACACACACACAGACACACACACAACTCATTACAAGTGTTTAAAAGTTTGAGTTGTCTGAAAACTAAAGAAAAAAAACACAAAAATGTTACAATACAAAAGTTGGAACTTTATTAACACCCAGAAATACAAACTGATGGGTTGATAAATATCAAGAAGACAGTACATTTCACATAAAGACTGTGCATCATTTTAAGATGAAGAAATGCAATATAATAATAATAATAATAATAATGGATTGGATTTATATAGCGCTTTCAAGGCACCCAAAGCGCTTTAACAATGCCACTATTCATTCACTCTCACATTCACACACTGGTGGAGGCAAGTTGATGGGGTCAACCAGAGGATTAATGATCAAAACTAAGGGATTCTGATATTAATACTGCACCGCCTCGAATCTCACTATAAGTTACATCTGTTGAACTGACTTCTTGCTAGCATTTCCAAGGAAGTCAAGATGAAAAAAATAAAACCTAAAAACAGAGGGTCCAATACATTTAACAGGAATTTGTCAAAAGAGGTAAAACTGCACACACTCAGATGAGACCCAGACCTTCACAATAAAACAAGAAATGAGAACACTACACCAAGACGCAGACCTGACACTGAGAGACAGACAGAATGACACATGGAACCTGAACAAAACTAAACGTGAGATACAACCGAGAACAAATCCTTAAACATGAATAAACAGAAACATAGAACTCTAACAATAATAATAATCATCATCGCACCCAAAACCACAACAATCATTCAAAAAATAAACTAACAATCAAAACTCAAAATACTGGTTCGAAACTGACCCAGAACCGTGACAGATGCAGGAATAAGTAGTAGGATTTAAGAGTATAATAACGGACTGAAACAGAAGATGGCAGCACTGCATGTACAAGGATGCCAGCTGCCGTTAAACCCCGAAGAAGAAGAAGCTGTGTCCCAGAATTCATAGCGCAGCCCAGCTCAGTTTCCAACAATGGCGGCAGCTAGTTAGTCTTATTATTCTTTATGGGTCACAAAATAAACGTTTAACATATTTTCAGGTGAGGCTGTAACTGTGTAAACCTCAAATATCTGCTCGGTTTATCAAGACACCACATATTTTCAAAAGCGCTCCGACGTTGTCGGAGACGTCTGTTACCCACTAGCTCGATAGCTAGCTGGGTGGCAAGGCTCACTAGAGCCCGTGAGAACACCGGACTCCCGCAAATCGTTTTCAAACCCACCGCTGTCTTTCGCTACTCAGGTTAAACATATATAAGTAACTTAGATAACTTAAAAATGTTATCGTTTGGCTTTTTTTTAGTATTTTATTTTTTCCTGAGTAAATCGATTTGGCTGAGATTAAAGTTATAGTTTCTGTAAGCAAAGCAAAACTGTTTATGTGAAAAACTGTAAAATATAATTCCAGTGTTCTGTAAAATATAATTTCAGTGTTCTTTTTACATTTCATAAGAGTAAAATCCTTGTAGGAGTAAATGTATCCAAGCTTCTGACAGATGTGACAGATAACTTATTGTTGTTTACTTGTAGTGTACAATAAATAATCAAAAACACAGGATTATTCTGCAATGCTTCATTACTCATTAATGTTACAAATGTTGAAAGGTAAAAGTGTTCAATAAAATCCTAAATATTGCAAAATGCTGCAAGAACTCAGTTCTTCTTTCACTGCTTTAGGACACATCCCATTATATTGACTACTGTACACACACTACTTAATATTTAAGATACAAAAAATACTGGTTTCTGTGCATGCATCTGCAGTGAAGGTGTGTGTTGTTTTGCCATGCAGCTTTTACTTACTTAGGCGCAATCAAGCACTCTTCTTCATTTTGCCTACCATGAAGTCAAGCCAAAAAAACAAGAAAAGAAAAGCGATTTTTCTGGTATGAAGTATAACAGTTCCCTGAACTACCTCTGATAGTGTCCTCATCGTGATAATATTCCCTTTATTTATGATTAGTAATCTTTATCTTCAGAGGTGTGGGTGACAGTTTTAGTGTTTGCTTTAAAAAACAAAAAACAACAAAAACTCAAAACAAAAACTTGATGGAATATTTCTCTGGACAAGAGGTCCTTGGATCGCCTCTCCGTTGTCTTTGTTGAACGCAATGAAGGCAGTGAAAGAACTGCTCACTCCTGATTGGACACTGAGCTGCACCACCTTCTCCTTCACTCCTCCACCTTGCTGTCCTCTGTGCTCTCTCTCCTCCATCTCCAGAAAACAAATCAGTCTGAGCACCAAACCTGTGGACTGTTAGTCTGCAGATAAGAAGGAAAAACACACAGAATTCTCATGTTTGTCATTTTTCATACCGTATTATTATAGTATATTCGTTTACCAGTCCAACAGATTTATGTTCCCAAATGGATCATTACAGCTTTTGCCACACTGGTCCACTTGATTGTCAAAGTGTATTAGCTCTTTATTATTTCTTTCTTTTCTTTACAGGTTTTAAGTTGAGATTTAAACTGGAGGAGAGAACCAATGTGTCTTATATCTGAGGAAATAGAGTTCAACTGAAAGCTCTGCTTCCCATGGTGCTGTGGCGCAAAGAAAGCACAGCAAGTTGGATAGAAGAAGAAGATCGAAGTGAGTGAGCAGTTGAGCTAGTGGTTAATAGGTTAGAAAAGTAAGGAGGAGCAAGGTTATGAAGGGCCTTGAAGGTGAGCAGAAGAAGCTTGTATACTATTTCACGGAGAGCCAGTGAAGTTCCTGAAGGATAGGGATGATGCGCTGGTAGGAGGGGCTTCTGGTAATAACGCGGGCAGCGAAGTTTTGAACCAGTTGAAGCTTGTGGAGGGATTTCTGGGGGAGACCATGCAAGAGACAATTACAATAGTCAATGCGAGAAGTAACAAGACTGAACAAGAATGGATGCACACTGGGTGGAAAGTGAAGGACGTAATTGGTTAATGTTGTGTAGATGGAAATAAACAGAGGGCGTGAGATCACTGATGTGAGATTTATAGGATGGTGTCACCCTAAACAGGTTACTAAGGGTCTTAACCTGAGGTGAAGGAAAAATTGGAGTTTTTCAATAGTGAGAGTGAAATGATTTGCCTTCAGCAGGTTGGATTTACTGCCGATAAGAAGGATTTCAGTTTCATCCTCATTGAGCTTAAGAAAATTAGAGCTGAACCAGGATTTTAATTAGGATAAGCTTTCTGTAAGAGAGAAGGTGGGAGGGAGGAGTCAGGCCTGCAGGAGAGATATAACTGAGTGTCATCAGCAAAACAGTGAAATTTGAAGATCAAATTCTGGAAAACGGTACCAAGAGGGAGGATAAATATTATGAAGAGGGCCTAAGTGCCAGGTTGGGGAAGTTTCACTCTTGGTGTTTCTAATTTATATGCAATTGACTGAAGCATATACATATTGTATTATTCATAGGACTTTGTACAAAATATAAATGTCTTCCATGTGTTATATTGTGGTTTGATGTTTGCATATGTGGATGTTTTGTTTCTCATTTGGTTTGCTTCCCCCAGACTTGGGCTATTCCAGATGCTCACCTGACTGATAGAGAATAAAAAGAAGCCAGTTGCTGTTACAGGGGTTGGGTTCTTTGGTGTGTTTTGGTGGGTACACTCATGCTTTCAGTAATAAGATTACTAGATGATAAATATTTTTGCAGCCTCGTGCCATTTTGTTTGAACCTATACGTGACTGCTGGCCAAACTGATATAAATAGTAAGTGAAGTAAATAACTGCCTGTGGCTTCTCAGGAAGTCCTGCATTTGGGTCCTGTTATTCACGCAAACCTGACAATAACACATCAACCCTGTTTTAATCCACAACTGTAAATTTTCGGAGACATCCTGTTACATTTACTGAGATCAGCAACAGACTTTCTGAATTCAAACCTCAATAAAAATGTTGAAAATGACTCAGCTTTTTCTTTTTTGTTTTTACAGCATTATGGACTATAAGTTAAAGCAATTAATGATGCAGTGAATGATGGTCAAAGGGTTGATCTTTACACAGAGCACATCTGTCCCTTTATTAGCCCATTACAATTATTCCCCCATCACTTTAAAAAGGCAACAAAACATGCATGTAACATTTCTTCAGAGATGTAATTCAGTTTAATTATATAGCGCCAAATCAACACAACAGTCACCTCAAGTGCTTTATATGGTAGGGTAAATACACTAAGTAATACAGAAAAAAAACCAACAATTGAATGATCCTCTTTGAGCAAGTACCTGGCAACAGTGGGAAATAAAACTCCCTTTTAACAGGAAGAAACCTCTGGGAGATCAAGGCTCAGGAAGGGGCAGCCATTTGCCACAACTGGTTAAGGGAGAGGGGAGCAGGACAAAAGAAACACACTGTGGAAGAGAGACAAGTTAGTGTCACAATCTAAATGTTGAAGTTGGTCGACATTTTCAGATCAGACTTATGGTCTTTAAGCCAAGTTTAAAAATTTGTTTTGAATGTCCTTGGTGTAGTTATTGATGTCATTGTCTTTTTATGACAATCTGTTCTTAAATTGTGTTTTATTTCTCACAAAAATGAAAAGATTATGAAAGAAAGTCGAGCCAAAGAACAGAGTTGGCTCTTAGACTTCGAGTATAGGAGGCCCTCAGCAGAACTTTTAAAGAGAATAAGAAACACAGAAAACCTTAGATAAGGAGGTGTGCTCTGACAGTGCAGCGCAGCACCCAGAAAGCTATTTGGCATTGGCAGAGAAGACTTGGGAAGTTATTCAGGAGCAAAACCCTGGTACTCAACTTGCTGCTCAAACCTCAAATATATTGATACTTTTACGCCAATATACAATTTAGTTCCAAAATTGTTACAACAAAGAAATAAAAAACCAAACATAGATTTCATAACTTTTTATGCTAATTATTATTTCAATCACTACAAACAGGCAGTTTTTGAAAATTCAGATGTAACTCTAACTACAGTCATGAATAAGCAAACATGAATGAAGACTATGTGCTGTCTTAAGACGTTCAAGCAGGGCTCTAGAGTGCGACCAATTTGGTCGCAAATACGACCAAATTTTTCAGTGGTGCGACTAAAAAGAAATATTTGGTTGCACCTGTGCGACCAACTGTTCGGGTAGCAAAAAAAAAAAAAAAAATCTGCAACCTTCCCTGTGGTCAACAACAGACCACAAATTTTGCCCCTATCGTGGACTAAACCAATCAGAGATAGTAAGGGGGCGGGACCTCTCTGATTCGCCGTGGTCCAGATGAAGGTGCAGGTGGAAGTGGGAGGTGAGTAGCTTGAATAAAGCGATAAATCAATTCATTAAATCCTGAATGACTTTTAAATATAACTGTGTTTTGCCAGAACGCCAGATTCTCAGATTAAAGCTCACAAAACCATTTCAACAACAACCAAACAGCAAATGAGAGCAGGTACAACGATTCCCCACAAGACGTAAACACAGAGAGCGGACCCGACGCATCAGAATCAGCTTTGTCTTTTCTCGGCTTTCTCACCCGACGGCCTTAGACGGACACGCTGTCGGAGCTCAGCGATTCTGATGCGTCCGGTTCTGTGGATTACGTCTTTTTGCGCTGATTCTGAGCTGCAGGTTTTGTCTCTTTCAAACCAAAATTCACCGAGCCAGCAGCAAAAGAAGCAGCAAACTGCGCTTCACATTTGATCAATGTCGTCATGAATTTTGCTGTTTTGCTTCCACGACTATTAAAATCACACTTCATGCACAGCTAGCTCTCTCTCTATCTCTCTCTGTACTTCAAGAACAGTTTCCCGTCTAATCTCTGTTTTCTGTTATTCATTCGCTTATTACCCACCAGTCTACCGTTGTTTACAGCGCTGTGGCTGCTGTCTTTTCTTTTCTTTTTCTTTTTTCACTTAAATGACCTCGGACAAGAAAGCCTATTTTTTCTGTTGTTCAATACTGAAGAAATTTAAACTTTATATGCAGAACATTGTAGAATTTTTAAGGTTATCTGCTATAAAAAGCCAGACCAGGAAAATCTCCTTCATGTTTTTCTGTGTTTTATTCTCAGTTACTTTCACACAAAGGCATCTGCTGTGATGCTCACAATTCTGATGAAGTCAGTACTGATAAATGATCAGAATTATAATATTTCTGACTGTCTGAGGCTAAGTTGAATCGAATCGGGACTTTGAGAACTGGAATCGAAGGGATTATAGAAATCAGTGATGATACCCAGCCCTAGTGAGCAGCCTAGGCACGACAGAAGTGGATGTAGCTGTAATAAGAAAATAACTATTGATAACTTTTCTGTTAAGTTAAGGCCTGATCCTTCTGAAATTCATAGCCAGTGCTCTGACACGGTGTCATCAATCTTTGAATGCTGAAAAAGCACAGTGTATCCAGAAAAACACATTATATTATATAAATTATTATAAAATTTGTGTGCGCCTAACTTTTCTGCCGGTACGCCTAACTTTTTAAAGTTAGGCGTACCGGTACGCCCATGGCAAAAAGTTAGTCTAGAGCCCTGTCAAGGATCAATCAGTGTCAATTAGCAGAATGAAAGTGTTTTATGGATAAAAAGGGGTTGATGATATAAAACAGCTCTGTATCAAAGGCAGTGTGGAGTAAGCAGACCTGCTTCTGTTCACTCTGAAGATGAAGCTACTTTAAGAAAACTCTCAGAGTCCCAGAGCTTCTTTCTTCACAGCTGCAGCCCAGCAGGACATTTCCAGCATCCACACACTCTGACACACACGGTTGCTAAAAACACAACACAGATATTAAAATAATGATTGTGGGAGGAAAGCTGTAGAATGAAACAGTTTTTTAAAGCTGTTATTTTATCTGTTACAATCATTGCTAGTACCATTGTGAGCACAGAGCCACGAGGCAGCCTTCATAGCCAGAAGCTCCCACTCGTCCTTTGCATCCATCTTGAAACCATGAAGCCAGATCAGAGCCAGAAATGGTGGCCCACACTTCACTGCTGGTCTAATTCCCAAATCAAAATCATCAAATAAAAACAGACAGAACACACATTTTACTTTCTACAACCAGTAATATTACATATGTTTGTGTACTTCTTTGTCACACGGGGTCACCAAGGTGGGCAGCTCTGCATATTTGATTTGGCAGATTATTACACTGGATGCTCTTCCTGATGAAATCCCAAACTGTGATGTCATAAATGCTCTAAAATAATGTGCTGACATGTTTTTACAACAACTGATGAGGAAAATAATTTCTGCTGGCCATGTGGTTTTCTGGATAATATCAGACGCTGGTGCAGCTCAGTGGGAGGTTAGGAGTGTGATTACCACCAGTGTTTTAGCTTCTGATATGCAGATGTTTATTCTCAGGCTGTGAGGCAGGCCTACGTTTAGGTTTGACTTCATTTTATTTGTTTTATAGGTGTGTTTTTAATTATATCATGTGTTTTTGTCAAATTATAGAATCAATCTGTTTTATCTCACATCATCATTTGTGTTAATATTTAAATTGACAGCAGTGCACCTTTTCAGGCTTTGACTTTTCCACCTCCTCGTTGGTCTGTCCCAGTGCAGCAGCCAGAGCTGGATCAAGCAGCCAGCAGCCAGACGCCTCCTGCAGGGAGACTAACTGCAGCAAAGGGTCTCTGGGTGGCTGCTCAGGCACAGCAGCTGGAAAATCTAAGATGCAATAAAACAAAACCTGATTATGGTGCTAGATGACAAACAGAACTCTACATGATAACTCAGTGCATAAAACACCGCACTGTAAACTATGCAACAGATAAATATTATGTTTTTCACTTGAAAATTACATCTTAAAAATGTAATCATTACATAAGAGCTCCACATCAAACACATTAATCACATCATCTTTGTAGTGAAATAGCTGATGACTCATTAAACGTTTCCATGCAATTTATCCACAGTGAAAAATATTCACTTTGCTGGATCTGAAAATCACGTTTTCCGAGATCAGACGAGATCGGGCGTGTTCAGGGTGGTGTGGCCGTAAGCGTAGACATTGAGGGCTAGCAGGAGGGACTATGCGCTTACCTGCTGCTCTCTGGCAGGTAGCTCCATGCCCTCCTGGGTTTTAAATGCACCTTAGAACACACATGCATCAACACTACAATGAGCGGGTGGAGGGAGGTTTGGAGTCTTCTCTCACCCCCGTTCTCTGCGGCCTGCTGGAGCGGGGGGCTAGGAGAGGAGTTGGCCGTCCGCTGCGGTCTGGGTGTGGGGCCTCCCTGCTGCTGCGGAGTCGGGGCGGTCTGCCTCTCCCCACGCAGGGAAAGGGTAACACCACCTGGGTCTGGGTGCAGTTCCCCCCTCCAGGGGCAAGGGTACCTAGACCCGGTTCGTAGAGTACGCTTGGGGAGTGTGATCATGTGTACAGCGTCTCTTTATGTCTGTCTCCACGTTGGTTGAGTGTGGAGTAAGTGCATATGAGAGCATGAGGGTGGGAATGGATGTTGTGTCTGTGTGTGCCTGTATGTCTGTGTCTATATGTCAGGTTGGGTGTCAGACGCCACCTCTCTGGGGACATCTCAGGCCCTCCAAGGTTTGGAGGCCTATCTCCACCCACCACCACTTCCCCTGCCAATGGCGGACTCCCTCAGACATCGGTGCGTTGGTGGTTCTTTGTGTCTGGGGATGGGCGTCCAGGTACACACCGGCTCACTCCTTGGCGGCCGCTTATCGGGGCCTGGATCCTGGGGCTCGCTCGGGCCACTTCAGAGGTGGGGTGCACCCGGCCCTTGGCCTGGGGCTCGGTCACTCAGGCACAGCTGGCTGCCGGCGGAGCTCACGGGCACGTCACTGCAACTCCACCTGGCTTCTGCTCCGCGGCTGCTGAGTGAGCCCTCATCTGGGACTCTCCTCAGCTCTTTCTGGGACAGTGGCGCGGCTGCCCCTCTGTTGGTCTTCCTTGGTCTCTTGTGTTCTGGGGGCCTCTGGATGTCTGGAGTTTGATCTCTTCCATACCTGCTTCATGCCCTGGAGGACGGGGCTGTGGCCCCCCCACACCTCTAGCAGATCATTACATGAGGAACTTTTAAAAAAACAAGCGCGTCCATGCTCACAGGTGTACACACGGGTGATCACACCCACAAACTACACCCTTTTTGGCTCCTACCTCAAAGCACACTGTGTTCTGTTATCTTACGTGCTGCACAATAATGTTTAATATTTAGTATTTACTGTCATATTCCCATATATCATTGTGATGTTTTTATTCTATTACTCTTGTTCTCTTCTGCTTGTTTTCTTTTTTCTTTCTCAACAGGTGATCCAGGTGATTGATAGAAGCATTTTCTTTTTTCTTTTCTTTTTCTTTCTGCCCCTGTTGGGTTTTGTTTTTTGCCCTTCTCCCCCGTCCCTCTTCTCAGCTGTTTCTCTTTCTTTCTCCCCTTCTTTCCCCCAGTCAAGTCTGTCCCGTATTCAGCAAGTGAAAAAAATAAACAATAAAAGATGAATCAAATGGACCATTACGGCAAGGCTGGGATGGTCAATTTGGTAAAGTAAATCCGTTGGGCATCTTTCTTTGCCTTTAGACAATAATTCTGATGGCAAAAGAGCCAAACGGGACAGGCAAAAAAAAAAAAAAAAGAAAATCACGTGTTCATTTCATTAGACACTAGCAATACTATTAAACTGGACCTTATCATTCTCATATAGCACTAAATGTGAAACTGAGTCATATCATAACAATCTATATATGTAATATGTGTTTGCCTGAATCTTCCAGCACAAACAGAAAGAGGAGCTGTTGTCTGAGTATCAATGCAAGTACACACCAGAAATCGTTCAGTAAAGACAAATTTAATAAATGAAAGCTGGTGAGAGGGCCTTTGATGTTTCTCTTTGGATCATCCTTCCATCCATTTCTTCAGCTTATCCAATTCAAGATTGGAGCCATCCCAGCTGTTATGGGGCCAGAGGCAGGAGTACAACCTGGACAGGTCAGTCTAACACAGAGAAACAGACAACTATTCACACTCACATTCAACCTAACTGCATCTCTCTGGACTGTGGGATGAAGCTGGAGTACCTGGAGGGAACCACAAAGGCGCCAGGACTGTCTTGCTCTCAGGTGACGGCCGTTCACGCTGCTCTGAAGACCCTCAGTTGTCTTTGGATCATCCTGTTGTTTGTCTCCCAGTGTCGTTACTGCTCCTCTCCTTTCAAAGACAAACACCAAATAACACCAAATGAGAGTGAATCACTTCAGAACAACAGGAACACTCCTGGTTATTGTGAGCAAACGTCATAACAAGATGAATATATTTACCATTTTACTGAGGGAACATCTTCTGTGTGGAGTTTCTTCTCATCTTGGCTCTTTTTCCTGACATTTAGAAACAAGAGGCAGAAAAGAAAGAATAAAAGTTAAAACCTCAACGATTTTTTAATGTTTGGGATATTTTAGAAACAACCGTAAACACTATTTACTACTTACCACTTTGTTCATTCTTGCTGACGTTCACTCTCCTCATCTTCTCTCTAAAGGACAAATGACAGTAAAGAGGGAATCGTTTTAGTAACTTTATCAACCAGGTGAGCAGAATTTTAGATATTTATCAATATTCTGATTAAAAGCAGAGTGAATACTTATCTTTTTACGAGAAAGGGTTCAATCCGTCCTGTCTTAGGTCTTAATGTCACCTTGTCTCCTCTCTGTTTTCTCTGAAAAACAAAAGACAAATGGGAAGAAAAAAATTAGTAAATGATTTCAGCAACTAGAGGAAGTGTTCACTGAGGAGGAGCTGTCATAATAATAAAATCAATATCTACTTATCTTTTTTTTAATGAGAGTTTACAGAGCACGCTGGCTTCGCTCCTCCCTCCGCTCCTCTCTGAAAGTTACCTGGATAAAGGATAATAACAATTAATAACATCATCAAAACAGACAAACCTGAAAGAATTGCTGATCAGAGTTGTGACAGAGTCGCAGGTTAGATGGATGTATACTTATCTTTCACAATGAGAGCGTTTGCATCTTCCTTTAGAGAGAAGATGAGGAGAGTGAACGTCAGCAAGAATGAACAAAGTGGTAAGTAGTAAATAGTGTTTACGGTTGTTTCTAAAATATCCCAAACATTAAAAAATCGTTGAGGTTTTAACTTTTATTCTTTCTTTTCTGCCTCTTGTTTCTAAATGTCAGGAAAAAGAGCCAAGATGAGAAGAAACTCCACACAGAAGATGTTCCCTCAGTAAAATGGTAAATATATTCATCTTGTTATGACGTTTGCTCACAATAACCAGGAGTGTTCCCGTTGTTCTGAAGTGATTCACTCTCATTTGGTGTTATTTGGTGAAAACAATAAAAAGACCTCTTCAGGTCTTTTTATTGTTTTCTCTCTGCAGAGGAAAGTGATGAGACTGATGAGGAAATACTAAATACAAAGACTGACAAAGGGAACTGAAAAAGTCAAACCAAAACCTATACTGGGGGAAAACTATAGGAAAC
>NW_024387540.1:0-44398 GCF_900408965.1 Simochromis diagramma
GTGTGCACTTTCTCTGCACCTCCGGAAGTCCACTATCAACTCCTTTGTCTTTGCGACGTTGAGGGTGAGATGGTTGTCTTGACACCAGTGGGTCAGGGCGCTGACCTCCTCCCTGTAAGCCGTCTCATCACCGTTGGTGATAAGACCCACCACTGTAGTGTCGTCCGCCAACTTCACAATGATGTTGGAGTTGTTAGTGGCTGTGCAGTCGTAGGTGTAGAGTGAGTACAGGAGAGGGCTCAGTACACACCCCTGTGGAGCACCAGTGTTCAGTGTGATGGGGGGATGAGGTGATGCTGCCCAGTCTGACCACTTGCGTCTGTCAGACAGGAAGCTAAGGATCCAGCTGCAGAGGAGCTGCTCAGTCCTAGATCCTGCAGTTTCCTGTCCAGCTTCGAGGAAACGATGGTATTGAATTGCTGAGCTGTAATCTACAACAGCATTCTCACATACGTGTCTCTCTTCTCCAGGTGTGACAGGGCAGTGTGTAGTGTCAGGACTATGGCATCATCAGTGGACCTGTTGTGGCGGTATGCGAACTGTAGAGGGTCCAGTGAGTCGGGTAGTGCAGAGCAGATGAAGTCCCTGACCAGCTTCTCGAAGCATTTGCTCACGATGGGGGTCAGGGTTACAGGTCGCCAGTCGTTCAGTGAGGAGATGGTGGAGGATTTGGGTACAGGGACGATGGTGGCCATTTTGAAGCAGGCTGGGACTACAGACAGAGAGAGGGAAAGGTTGAAGATGTGCGTGAACACTCCAGCCAGCTGAGCCGCGCATGACTTGAGGACGCGGCCGGGAATCCCGTCCGGACCTGTAGCTTTGCGTGCGTTCACCTTCCTGAAGCACTTCCGCACATCTTCCTCAGACACCGTGTGCGCACTGATGTCATCCGTGGTGCGCACACTGTCCGGTCTCATGGTATTCGCTGTGTCGAATCTAGCGTAGAATACGTTTAGATCCTCACACAGAGAGGTCGTGGTCTGCGGTGTGCTGGTTTTCCCTCTAAAGTCTGCAATCGTGTTTAGTCCCTGCCACATACTCCGAGGGTTGTCAAACTGTTGCTCCACCCTGTCCCTGTACTCACGTTTGGCTGCTTTGATCGTCTTCCGGAGTTGGTAATGTGCGTGTTTGTAGTCCGATGTGTTCGCGGAGGCAAAGGCGGTGCTCCGTGCCGCGCGAACATCTCCTTTAATCCAGGGTTTTTGATTTGGGAAGGATTTAACTGTTCTGGATGGGACGACATCTTCCACGCATTTCCTGATGAATCCACAGACTGAGTCTGTGTACTCATCAATGTCCCTAGCAGCCACGTGAAACATTTCCCAGTCCGCGTGATCAAAACAGTCCCGCAGCGTAGACTCCGATTGGTCCGTCCAACAGTGCACCGCCCTCCGGGTTGGAGCTTCCTGTTTCAGCTTCTGCCTGTAGGCGGGCAGGAGCAGGATGGAGCGGTGATCTGATTGGCCGAATGGGGCGCGGGGGAGGGCTTTGTACGCATCCCGGAAAGAGGTGTAGCAGTGGTCAAGTAGCCGGTCTCCACGAGTGTTAAAGTGGATGTGTTGGTGGAGTTTCGGTGAGACTTTCTTCAGGTTTCCCTTATTAAAGTCTCCGGCTGTGATAAACGCCGCCTCTGGGTGTGCGGTTTCCTCACTGCTGATCGCGCTGTACAGTTCCCTGAGTGCTCGGTCAGTGTCGGCTTGTGGGGGAATGTAAACAGCTGTAATGCAGGTCTTTAAGTCCAGATTGAAAACCTATTTTTATTCCCTGGCTTTTAACTCTTTAGGAAACTGACACCTTCTTATTTATTTTATTGTTTGTAATGATTTTATGGTATTTTTAATTTGGTTGTTGTTTTGATCTGTGTTGTTCAGCACTTTGGTCTGCCTGGTGTGTTCTTAAAGTGCTATACAAATAAACGATGATGATGATAATGATGATGTAATAATCACTGCTGTAAATTCCCTCGGTAGCCAGAATGGCCGGCACTTAATCATCAGGTACTCCAGGTCCGGTGAGCAGAAGGATTTGACCGGGTGCACGTTCGCATAATCACACCAGCTGTTGTTGATCATGAAACATACACCACCGCCTCTGCTTTTCCCAGTAAGATCCTGTGACCTGTCCGCACGATGCACGGAGAACCCCGGTAGTTGTATTGCGGAGTCCGGTACCTTGTCCGATAGCCAGGTTTCTGTGAGGCAGATCACGCAGCAGTCCCGCATCTCTCGCTGGAATGAGATCCGTGCCCGAAGCTCGCACAGCTTGTTCTCCAGAGACTGCACATTAGCCAGTAATAAACTGGGTAACGGTGGTCTGTTACCTGACCCTCTGCAGGTACTTGGTGGTTGCAGCCTTTCTAGCGGCCTCTTCATGGTTCCCATTTGCCTGCGAGATCCCCAGGTACTTGTAACTGTCCTCTATGTCTGCAATGTTGCCTTCTGGTAGTTCAATCCCCTCAGTTCTGACTACCTTCCCTCTCTTTGTTACCATCCGACTACACTTCTCCAGTCCGAACGACATTCCAATGTCATTGCTGTATAGCCTGGTAGTGTGGATCAGTGAATCGATGTCTCGTTCACTCTTGGCATACAGCTTGATGTCATCCATGTACAGGAGGTGGCTGACAACTGCTCCGTTCCGTAGTCGGTATCCGTAGCCAGTCTTGTTAATGATCTCACTGAGGGGGTTCAGGCCTATGCAGAACAGCAGTGGGGACAGAGCATCTCCTTGGTAGATCCCGCACTTGATGGTGACTTGTGCTATGGGCTTGGAGTTGGCCTCTAGTGTTGTACGCCACATCCCCATTGAGTTCCTGATGAAGGCTCTTAGGGTCCCATTGATCTTGTACAGTTCTAGGCATTCCAGTATCCAGCTGTGGGGCATTGAGTCATAGGCCTTCTTGTAATCAATCCAGGCAGTGCACAGGTTGGTCAGTCTGGTCTTGCAGTCTCGGCTGACTGTTCTGTCTACCAGTAGCTGGTGTTTTGCACCTCTGGTATTCTTGCCAATTCCTTTCTGTGTCCCACTCATGTATTGACCCATGTGCCTGTTCATCTTAGCCGATATGATGCCTGACAGGAGCTTCCACGTAGTACTGAGGCAGGTTATTGGTCGGTAGTTGGAGGGGACCGGTCCCTTCTTGGGGTCCTTGGGGATCAGGACCGTCCGACCTTCGGTTAGCCATTCCGGGTGTCTCTCGTTAACTAGCAGCTGGTTCATTTGTGCTGCCAGACGCTCGTGGAGTGCAGTCAGCTTCTTTAGCCAGTAGGCGTGAACCATGTCGGGCCCTGGTGCTGTCCAACTCTTCATACTGGAGACCCTTTCTTGGATATCTGCCACTGTGATGGTTACTGGACCCTGTTCAGGGAGGTCGCTGTGGTCTGCCCTCAGATCCACTAGCCACTGAGCATTGCCGTTATGGGTTGCGTCCTTCTCCCATATGTTCTTCCAGTATTGCTCCGTCTCCAGCCTTGGTGGTGCTGTTCTCTTATTGTTCCCTTGCCACTGAGAGTACACCTTTGCGGGTTCTGTGGAGAACAGCTGGTTTATTCTCCTGCCTTCTATCTCTCTGGTGTACCTCCTCAAGCGGCTGGCCAAGGCTGTGAGTCTTTGCTTGGCAGTTTCCAAGGCCTCAGGTATGGACAGCTTGCTGTATTTCTTATGCACCTTCTTTGTCGCACCTTTCTGCAACTCTGTTAGTTGGCTAACCTCCCTCCGTGCTACTTTGATCACGTAATCTTGGTAACCGGCTACGGGGGATCCAGGTTTCAAGCTTGGCCATTATCCTATTTTTCAGGTCAGTTCCTCTCGCACTCAACGATCCTTCTCCTATCGCACTTGGGGCTATGTACCCAATCTCGGGTGGGGGTGATGATATCTCCCCCCTGACCTGGCGTCCTGACTCCTCCTTGCCGTAGCATTTGTGTTGTACCTCGTCAATCTCTAGCTGTGAGAGCAGTCCCTTCTTTCGAATGTTGGAACACTGAGCTACTAGTTGTTTCGCCGTCATTGTGGATGTTGGGTATCGAAGAATCCATAGGTCCGTCATCCTATTCATGTAGCCCCTTCCGCCGGGGTTACTTGCGTAGTAGCATTCCAACAACGCCCTGTTTTCGTCTCTTGCCCACCGATGCCTTCTTGTTCCAGTAGCCCACTTTTCGTCAGGGTGCCCTGGTTCCTCAACACCTGACGCGGACCTTGTTGATCCGGGCGACGTCCGAGCCGGCATGCCTTCATATTTATCTGTCTCGCTCATGTCTGCGGTAGGCTCGCTTAGCATAGGGGGTCTAGCCTTAGGACCCTTACTGGATACAGACGCCCCAGGCAGGAATCGAACTTGCGACCCCGGGTTCCAAAGGCGTGTAGTCTAACCACTACGCTATATATATATATATATATATATATATACACACACACACACACACACACACTGGGTGAATGTGCAGTAGTAGCAGCAAGCAGGTGAATTCTGTACATTAATATGAATAGACATCTGACTATTTTACAGGATAGACAATATAAGCATATTTAAAATTAATGGAATTGAAATGTACATTGTGCCTTGGTTTAGTGTCTGGAAGAGTCCTGTCTCAGTCAATTTTAGATGATGTGAGAGGGCGGGTGTGTGTGTTTAGGGCACGGATGGCTTGAGGATAGAAGCTCCTCTTGAGTCTCTCTGTCCTTGCCCGGAAGATGCGGAACCTTCTACCAGAAGGTTCTACCAAAAATATACAGAGTTGAGACATGTGCAAAACAGTGGCATTACTGTACAGTATGGAGTGCATAATGTTGAAGTTCCAGTAGTGGAGGTGAGGTGTCTATGACGTGTTCAGCAGTCTGATGGCCTGATGGAAAAAGCTGTCTCTCAGTCTGCTGGTACGGGACCGGATGCTGCAGAACCTCCTTCCTGATGGAAGTAGTAGGATCCTTGATGATCCTCTCCGCTTTCCTCAGGCAGCGCTTCCTGTAGATGTCTTGGAGGGAGGGAGGGAAGGGAAGCTCACCTCCAATTATCCGTTCAGAGCATCGCACTACTCGCTAGAGAGCTTTGCAGTTGTAGGCGGTGCTGTTGCCATACCAGGTGGTGATGCATCCAGTGAGGATGCTCTCAATGGCACAGCGGTAGAAGGTCCTGAGGATGCGAGGGCTCATGCCGAATCTTTTCAGTCTCCTGAGAAAGAAGAGGTGCTGCTGCGCCTTCTTCACTGTTTTGTTTGTGTGTACTGACCATGTAAGATCCTCAGCCAGATGTACACCAAGGAACCGGAAGCTGCTCACTCTCTCCACAGCAGCGCCGTTGATGGTGATGGGGGTGTGTACTTCTCTGCACCTCCGGAAGTCCACTATCAACTCCTTTGTCTTTGCGACGTTGAGGGTGAGATGGTTGTCTTGACACCAGTGGGTCAGGGCGCTGACCTCCTCCCTGTAAGCCGTCTCATCACCGTTGGTGATAAGACCCACCACTGTAGTGTCGTCCGCAAACTTCACAATGATGTTGGAGTTGTTAGTGGCTGTGCAGTCGTAGGTGTAGAGTGAGTACAGGAGAGGGCTCAGTACACACCCCTGTGGAGCACCAGTGTTCAGTGTGATGGGGGATGAGGTGATGCTGCCCAGTCTGACCACTTGGCGTCTGTCAGACAGGAAGCTAAGGATCCAGCTGCAGAGGGAGCTGCTCAGTCCTAGATCCTGCAGTTTCCTGTCCAGCTTCGAGGAAACGATGGTATTGAATGCTGAGCTGTAATCTACAAACAGCATTCTCACATACGTGTCTCTCTTCTCCAGGTGTGACAGGGCAGTGTGTAGTGTCAGGACTATGGCATCATCAGTGGACCTGTTGTGGCGGTATGCGAACTGTAGAGGGTCCAGTGAGTCGGGTAGTGCAGAGCAGATGAAGTCCCTGACCAGCTTCTCGAAGCATTTGCTCACGATGGGGGTCAGGGTTACAGGTCGCCAGTCGTTCAGTGAGGAGATGGTGGAGGATTTGGGTACAGGGACGATGGTGGCCATTTTGAAGCAGGCTGGGACTACAGACAGAGAGAGGGAAAGGTTGAAGATGTGCGTGAACACTCCAGCCAGCTGAGCCGCGCATGACTTGAGGACGCGGCCGGGAATCCCGTCCGGACCTGTAGCTTTGCGTGCGTTCACCTTCCTGAAGCACTTCCGCACATCTTCCTCAGACACCGTGTGCGCACTGATGTCATCCGTGGTGCGCACACTGTCCGGTCTCATGGTATTCGCTGTGTCGAATCTAGCGTAGAATACGTTTAGATCCTCACACAGAGAGGTCGTGGTCTGCGGTGTGCTGGTTTTCCCTCTAAAGTCTGCAATCGTGTTTAGTCCCTGCCACATACTCCGAGGGTTGTCAAACTGTTGCTCCACCCTGTCCCTGTACTCACGTTTGGCTGCTTTGATCGTCTTCCGGAGTTGGTAATGTGCGTGTTTGTAGTCCGATGTGTTCGCGGAGGCAAAGGCGGTGCTCCGTGCCGCGCGAACATCTCCTTTAATCCAGGGTTTTTGATTTGGGAAGGATTTAACTGTTCTGGATGGGACGACATCTTCCACGCATTTCCTGATGAATCCACAGACTGAGTCTGTGTACTCATCAATGTCCCTAGCAGCCACGTGAAACATTTCCCAGTCCGCGTGATCAAAACAGTCCCGCAGCGTAGACTCCGATTGGTCCGTCCAACAGTGCACCGCCCTCCGGGTTGGAGCTTCCTGTTTCAGCTTCTGCCTGTAGGCGGGCAGGAGCAGGATGGAGCGGTGATCTGATTGGCCGAATGGGGCGCGGGGGAGGGCTTTGTACGCATCCCGGAAAGAGGTGTAGCAGTGGTCAAGTAGCCGGTCTCCACGAGTGTTAAAGTGGATGTGTTGGTGGAGTTTCGGTGAGACTTTCTTCAGGTTTCCCTTATTAAAGTCTCCGGCTGTGATAAACGCCGCCTCTGGGTGTGCGGTTTCCTCACTGCTGATCGCGCTGTACAGTTCCCTGAGTGCTCGGTCAGTGTCGGCTTGTGGGGGAATGTAAACAGCTGTAATGCAGGTCTTTAAGTCCAGATTGAAAACCTATTTTTATTCCCTGGCTTTTAACTCTTTAGGAAACTGACACCTTCTTATTTATTTTATTGTTTGTAATGATTTTATGGTATTTTTAATTTGGTTGTTGTTTTGATCTGTGTTGTTCAGCACTTTGGTCTGCCTGGTGTGTTCTTAAAGTGCTATACAAATAAACGATGATGATGATAATGATGATGTAATAATCACTGCTGTAAATTCCCTCGGTAGCCAGAATGGCCGGCACTTAATCATCAGGTACTCCAGGTCCGGTGAGCAGAAGGATTTGACCGGGTGCACGTTCGCATAATCACACCAGCTGTTGTTGATCATGAAACATACACCACCGCCTCTGCTTTTCCCAGTAAGATCCTGTGACCTGTCCGCACGATGCACGGAGAACCCCGGTAGTTGTATTGCGGAGTCCGGTACCTTGTCCGATAGCCAGGTTTCTGTGAGGCAGATCACGCAGCAGTCCCGCATCTCTCGCTGGAATGAGATCCGTGCCCGAAGCTCGCACAGCTTGTTCTCCAGAGACTGCACATTAGCCAGTAATAAACTGGGTAACGGTGGTCTGTTAGTGCACCGTCTCAGTGGAACCAGAACGCCAGATCTTCTCCCTCTGCGTCGGCGTTTGCGGCCTCCAGGGCCAGAGAACAAAGGCGACTCAGGTGAGATGAATGGGGGTCTGCAAACAGAGCGTCCGTGTTGCAAAACTTGAACTCCGGAAAGTTATAAGAAAGTCCGTCTTTTATGTCCAGTAAGTGCCTTGTGCATCCTCGTCCGAGTCTTCATCCTCCTCCGGTGCATCCTCGTCCGAGTCTTCATCCTCCTCCGGTGCATCCTCATCCGAGTCTTCATCCTCGTCCGAATCTTCATCCTCATCCGAGTCTTCATCCTCACCTGGTCCGGCCTCCGTGCTTTCGTCCTCCCCGTCTGGTCTGGCCTCCGTGTCTTCGCCTTCAGCGTCGCCTGGTCCAGCCTCGTCGGGGTCTGCGGTTTATCGGCCACCTTCCAGGCTACTGGTCGGGCGTCATCGCCGTCGTGGGCCCCCCCTCAGACCCCCTTCTCCTGAATCGCCGCTGCTGCCTTCGGCGCGGTCGGTCCCCTGAAATGCTTCCACGTCCCCGCCGTTGCCTTCCGCGCGGCCGGCCCCCTGAACTGTTTCCCCGCCGTTGTCATCCGAGTGGTCGGCCCCGTGAACTGCACTGTGTTTGGGTTGTTTTCTTGGGCTCCAGTGTTTGCTTTTCACTGCTTTTGTTTTCTGTTCCAAGCCCCCCGCCACCTGCCCTGGGTTGTTTTCTGTTTGGTTTTGTTTTCTGTGCTTGGGCTGTCTGGGGCCAGCCCTTACGGGGGGGGGGGTACTGTCACGGTCCTGGGTCAGTGACCCAGTGTTTTGAGTTTTTTGTGCCTCTGAGTTTTTTGTATTATGTTCTTAGTTCTCTTTGTTGTCCCAGCTTATTCTTTAGTGTAGTGTCTTAGTTTGGTTTTCTTGTATTCTGTTTAGTTCTCTGAGTATTTAGTAGCTGCCCTCTGTGTTTCTTAGTCGCTCTGTCTCCCCTAGTCTAGTTTGTGTCTGTGCTAATTCCAGTTTTACTTTGAAGGTCTGTCCCTCATGCTGTATGGATCTCCCTGTGTCTCACTGTGAGTGTTAGTTTGTTGTTTCCCAGTTTAATTTAGTTTGTATGTTTTTTCCTGCCAGCCAATAAAGCTGTGACTTTGAGTTGACACCTTGAGTCTGAGCACCTGCATTTTGGGTCCACATCTCCTGCCTGCTACACAGCGTTTCATGACACAAACTAACAGCTTTAGAATCAGCGCATAAAGGGCGTAAACACAAAGTGTGGACCCGCCGACAGATCCGAATCAGCGAGCTGTCGGCTTTCAGCCCCGACTGTGAGAAAGGCGACATCTAACTGATTCTGATCCACGGGTTGCGCTGTGTGTTTAAGTCTTTGTGCAGAATCCGTGTTCCTGCTCTCAATTACTGTCTTAGCTGTTTGGTGGTTGTTGACATTTTGTGAGATTTCACCAGAGATTCTGGCATTTCGGGCAAAATAAATTTATATAAAAAAATCGATTCAGGATTTTAATGAATCGATTTTATGTTATCCAAGCCAGAATCGATTTTAATCGATAAATCGATTATAAAAACCCACCCCTAGTTCTGGGGCAGTTGGAAAGTAATTGGGGTGTTGGCGTGTTCAAGTGTTTTAATATGTTTGTTTATTTTTTGGCAGATGGGTGAATTGCCCAGGCACAGGGGTCCATCCACTTCAGGGTCCAAAATGACTACATCATCACAACAATCCAAGCAAGAGATGTCAGATAAATGGGATGAGTCTCCCAGCACATATGGTGGAATAGAGGTGGACTACGTTAATGGGTCCACAACTAAATTTACATTTGACCTGTGTGATGTTTTTAACTGTAAGGGAGCAAACAGTAGCTGGAGAGGGTATAATGTGTGGATGTGTTGGGACTACGCAGTAAGTACACATTGTGAAAGGGGAAGGCGACCTTTTGACAGCTGGTGTCGGAACTGCGCCAATTTATCCAGAGGATGAGTGGGGAGATAGTTGCATGCTTAGGCTAACTAGAGAATCTGTGAGCACAGGTAATTGTACCACACTGTCCAAATTATATCCACCTATCGATAAACACACACAAGTAGGACCATTCATACCCAAACAAGACAATTACACGTGTTTTAAATTCTCAACAGACATTGTAAAATACACTCTGGGAGAGATCGACTCAAGTTGGTGCACGGCCACACTTACGGCGAGAACTACAAACAATGTAAGTGACACAAACACCATAATTGGCACCGGGGTTAGAAGTTGGTTGTATTACTAGTCTGGACATCACACACTTTTGAAGCGTGTTCCTTTGGGGAGTGTGGGGACATGCGCAATGGTGCAGTTGGGAGCCCCACTGATGCTTATGGGGAGTAAGGTAAAAGCCATACCACAACATGACACATTGGCAGCCAGACATTGTGCCCCTCTTCTGGTGAAGAGGGGCACAAAAGTTACACATGCTTATGACCCCAGAATGGACTCGCCTACTTGGATTGACTCAATAGGAGTCCCAAGGGGAGTTCCAAATGAGTATAAATTAGTTGACCAAATAGCTGCGGGGTTTGAAAGTATGTTAATATGGATAACTCCAAATAAAAAAGTTGACTGTATAAATTATGTACATTACAATGTGCTGAGACTCTCTAACCTAACCAGAGACGCCATGGAAGGGTTTGCAGAGTACCTGGGGCCAGCGCCGTTAGTGGGAGTACAAAATCAAATGGCCCTGGACATGTTGATGGCCGAGAAAGGGGGTGTTTGTGCCATGTTTGGTGACGTGTTGTACCTATATTCCCAACAACACCGCTCCAGATGGCTCTGTAACCAGGGCTCTGGAGGGCCTGAAAATTTTATCCAAAACTATGCATGAACATTCAGGTGTCAATAATGCACTGTAGAGCTAGATGACCTCTGTTTTTGGGCAATGGAAGGGGTTATTGATGTCTGCCATGTTTTCTCTTGCTACTTTCATAGGAATATTGGTTACAGGTTTTGTCTCATTCCTTGGGCCAGAAGAGTGGTGGAGAAGGTAATAGAGGGGGCTGTGGATTTGGGGCCAGCCGGTTCAGGGTCTATGATGCCGTTGGTGGAGGTGGTTAAATGGACCTAGGAGTGAGACAATAGAAAGGATTTTGGCCTTCTTCGAAGGCCAAAGAGTGGGAATGTGGGAAATATATCCTTTTAATCAAGCTTGAGTAGTGGCATTTTGGTAAAACCTTTATTAAATGATGTAATTATAATCATTTTCTTATATATATTGCAAAATGTGCTCATAAAAGTCGGCTTTAGATAATTCGTGGTGGAAGGTGACACAGAGTGTAGCAAAGGTAAGACATATTTTTGCTTGTAACAGCATTTTGTACCTGCATAAGCAACAGTTTTTTGCAGAACATGCTCCTGACGTTCCAGAGATAAGTGAGAAGAAGAACATCAGCAGGAAACACCTGGCGTGAAGACGGTGAAAATGTCTCTTTAAGTGTGTTAAAGGTTGTCAACAACGAAGTGTTGTGACTGTCATTAACTGTATCTTATGCATGTTACTGTATGTATCTGCTTGACGCTAGAAGGGGCGTGAACCCTGACATACAAAAACCATTTGAAGTGTGCTTTCAGGCGGAGATTTATGCTGAGGATTGTGATGGTGCATTTCTTCCAACGCGTGTGTTTAATAAAATCATTGTTTTGACACATCTGGACCAGTGGTTGTTTGTCTCAGACCTCAATTAAAAGAATTTGGGACAATAGTCAGCATTTTAATTGCTAGTTCTAATGGCTCTAGGTTCTAATGGCCTGACCTGTCACGGCTGGGGCAGCAGTCATGTTGTGGAGGAAAAGAAGGACCCAAAATGCAGGCAGCCAACTGACGATATGAGTGAGGGTTTATTTACAGGTGACCGTGGCAGAAACAGACAACAAAGCATGAGAAAACAACTGAAGAAACCTAAACTGGGAGAACTAAATGACAACCTGAGAGCATACAAAAGGGGTGCGGGGCAGAGAGACGGGAAGGAACAGCTGATCTGAATACACATGATGACTGGAGGACACAAGCTGAACACAATGACAACAGACACAGACCTTCAGAATAGAACAGGAAATCCAGAACACGAGCCTTCAAAGTAAAGCAGGAAACACAACACGGGGACATGAACAGAGCACCGAGGACAGACACAGGTGGGCCTGAATATACACCGAACTTCAGGTTCAACCCTAAACTAATACAAAATCAGAATAAACACAAGGCACAAAATGAACTTCAAGGAAACACAAAACGCTGGGTCAAAATCACCCAGGACCATGACATGACCTGCTTCCAGCTTTATTTGTGAAGAGCACAGCAGCTTACAAAAAATGTAGCTAGCTCGTACAGCTGGGACGTAAAATTTTCATGAACTAAGATGACCTTAAAATAACAGGGCTACGTGCGGTGATGCTAGCGTTAGCCACGTTAGCACGTTACCTTCAACAGGTGGTCAGACTGAATAAACAGGCATTCAGTCAGAGGTTGCGCTCTCCATTTCTCTGCAGGGTCCCTTCATTCTTCACATATCCGTGTCGAGCCGAGTGTAAATCTTGAGGCTGAACGGCCTTTGTACAAGCACACAAGCTTCGTAGCAGGGCGAAGCTATGAGCTAGAAAAATCCAGGCAAAACAGCCTGTGTCTGTCCAACCAATCAGAGAGCTCTTTACATCCCACATTGTGGCCAATTTGAAAAGCAGCAGGATTTTTAAAATGAAGTTGTTAAACCAACAGCTAATCCAGCAGCTAATCCAAAAGTTAATCCCTGAGCAAACAGGAAATAGAAATGGATTTTGAAATGCAGTTTATTAAATTGGAATTCAAAAATGTTTTTTGAAATGAAGTTTTTAAAAAGCATTTAAAAAATTTGTTTATTTAATTGGGATTCAAAAATGAATTTACAAATGCAGAATTTATTCTACAATTCATTATTTATGCACAGAATTCTTAATTTTGATCCGCGTGGCTCTTGTGGTCCTCCATAGATTTCAGTCTCATTTACATCTTGTTCATGTTCAGGACTCAGAAAACAAAGAATGACGTCCTTAAATCAATACACAGAAACATAAAATCAGTTTTTTTTAGAAGGTATTTCCCTCAGAACCAATAACAGATGATTAAATCCCTGAAATCCTCCATTACTTCCTCCCAGTTAAATTATGATTTTTAAAAACATAAAAGCTTCAGAATGAATTTATCAATTACCCAACACATTGCATCCCATTTATATAACCATGTTGTATATGCTTTAGGTGATCTTTAATGATTCAGTGTTAAAACTTTATATCTAAACTACTTAACTCCAGAGGATTTTGGCTTATTCAGGGATAACCTTTGGTTTTCTGCAATACAAAGTTGGTTCAGTCTCAAACAGCTGCAGCTAAGAGAAAAAAAAACTGGGACTGTGAGCAGCAGGTTATGTTCAGTGTGTTTATGTGATCAGGATCTGATGTGCTGCTGAGTCTGCCTCACTGCCACAAACACAGAACAGCCACCTGAATACCTGTTCAACCAATCACATTCCTTCTGATGGTAAATTGTAGATTGACACATTCACACAAAAACTAATTTCTACGCTGTTTCTAAGTTCTTCCTATCTATGATTCATGTGAATTCATAATCCGATGGATGCATCAGAGAGCAGCATGGGGCTAGATTCACCCACCAACCTTACAGTTAGTAGGTGACCTGCCCTGAGCCACAGCCGCACCTTTGAAATTGAAAATAATTGCATGTCCTTTTTACAAAAGTGTTGTATTTACTGGCATAAATTTTGTATTCTTTATAGATTTTTCATCACCATTTGCATGTAGATGTTATGAGGATCATTTTCTGTGGAAGATGGGGAAACCCTGGGTTAACTTAGCATGTTGGTAACTGTTTATCCTGCTCATTAGAGTTAGGATAAGTAAGTCCAGATAAATACTAATATTAATAAATCCTAATGAAAGGTGATCAAGCCTTTTCTCAAGATCTGTCCTAAAAACAATCACAACTCTAATTTTAGCATTACCATTTTCATAATTAGTTTTGTTCCCTGTTGTGTACCTCAACTTTCAGTGTCGCAATGCTGGAGTTTGTCATGCTGCATTTAACAATAACTTCACCAGAGTTCTGGACCAGATCATGACCATCAGCATTTCCTCTGACAAACCCTGTCCCGTTGATGTAATACATCATATAAAAAAAGATCATAATCACACTTAATGTCATTGTCAAAGACTCCAATTGCGAACCAGTTAGTGTACACGCTGTAGTCAAAAGGAACAGAAAACATGACTGCTATTGTCTTATCAGCTCTGTCTGTAGCTGGATCGTAGAGATCATAGGTGAAGACTCCAACAGATCCACGCGCTGTGCCACCAGTCTTAGAGAACAGACTGTTGCCAGATTCAGAAGGCCCAAGTTTTGTTGGCAAAGGGATTTGGCAGAGTCCGCTAACAAGATGCAGTCTAGTTAAAAAAAAACCAAAAAAACCAAAAACAGGAATTAATATTCTTATTCAAACAGGATCCGTACTCCTCGTAATGAGTCAGGAGGATCATTTTTTTAGAGAAACAAACAGACACAGAGATATTGCTGCTAAGATAATAACATTGTGATGGGGGTTCAGACAAAACTTACTAAACTGCTATTTGATTTCTTCTGTTACTTTTATTAATCATACCTGCATGTTTGAGGTGACATGTAGGCAGCATCTCAGTCATCGTCTGATTCACAGAGAAAATTCTAACTTCAGATGAATGACTCTATTTTCATGTGCTGATGTTTTAAATGTGTGTCTGTCAGGTTTATATGGTTGACTGTCATTTATGCTTAGAAATATTTACTCATATATGCTTAGAGTTTTATAATCAATTGCATATTGATAGAGGTTTGATCCTTAGCAGTCTATAAAGACTCTGTGTGTTCTGGCATACACACTCACATCCTGGGGTGACGAGAAGAGGTCATACCTTCTTTTATTGTTTTATGGTATAGCAAACCCAAGTATATCTGTTTTAGTCTAAGTGCCTTTTGTTTAGATGAACTGCTGGACTTCCAGGCCAGAATATTTTGGGAAGTCATTTATGGGGTCACATCTTGACCACACACACACACACAAGGTACTCTCTGGTTAAATGTATATCTATGTAAGATTCATATGTTAATGAACCTATGCATGTAACCTCAATAAAGGAGCAGTGTTACGAAGGAGCAGATGAGAGCAACTGAGGTCAGGCGAAGGAATGGCGCTTATCCAGTTCTCTCCCTCGTGCACAAGATCAAAGAGCTCTGCTTGGTGTTCAATGCTCTTGCTGTGTAGTAGAATTGTCTTGAACTTTCCAGCAAATAGGTTTATGCTACGAACCTATCAGTGTCTTTGATACAGCTTTCTTTGTGTTCACTGCACACAAACACAGGTATGGTGCTGCTGAGCTCCATTCTGTTTCATCTTATATACACATTTCTCTTATTTTTTTATTCATCATCTCAGTTCAGCAGCACTGACATACACGAAAGGTCAATATGGATGAGTTTGTAAAATAAAGTGAAAAAAAATGCTTTAGAGTTTTAATGTGTGGAAACTAGCTGTACAGTTCGTACAGTTTAAAAATCACCACTGTAAACACTGAAGAACAAAAGTTTACTCACTTGGGGTCTCTAAGGATGTAGCCCTCAGTCTTGTTTGTAATATGAATAGCGGACTGACGAGCACCCATGGTGTCTGCAAACTGAAGAAAAAAAATTTGAGAGAAGAACATGTTTTTGTCTGTGGGAGCGTCTCTGTTTTGCTGGCGCAGATACTGATTGAGCAAGGCAGAGGTGGTGCATCAGAAGCTGCATAAGGCTTGATTGACTGTCCATAATTCGTAAGTTCAATCATGAGAATAAGCACAGATGGATATGCTGGTTAGACGCTCTGCTATTTGCAGTGCGGGAAGTGCCGCAGGCCGCCATGGGATTAGAGAGACTAGAGAAACTAGAGAGAAATTAGAGAATTTTCCCATGTATAATGTGAGATCTGTTTTCCTCTTGATGGCGCTGTCACTTGGTGTTCACTCGCTCTGCGGTAGAGTATCACTTCCTGTTCCTGCTCAAACACAGTGGTGTTTCTGAGTAGCTTATTTCCTTAGCAATTTAATTAACAACTTTTAAATACATTCTTTTTCATTGTATAATCTTCACGTGCTTCATCCGAAGCACACTTTCTGTGTACTCACTACCTAATTTATAGCCAAAGTATTCACTCACTGTCTCTGTACTGTTTCGCTAGCTTAGCTTAGCTTAGCACGTTAGCACCATGGCTACTTCACCTGTCCCTCCTGCACTTTCTTGCTCATTGTGTCAGATGTTTAGTTACTCCTCGGACTCCTTTAGCAGTAATGATATCTGTAACAAATGTAGCATATTTGCAGCTCTGGAGGCCAGGATTACTGAATTGGAGACTCGGCTTCGCACCCTTCATTCACCCATAGCTAGCCAGGCCCCTGTAGCTGGTGCAGCCGAAGATAGCGTAGGCCCCGCTAGCTGTTCCCCGGCAGACCCCAAGCAGCTGGGGAAAGAGGGCGGCTGGGTCACGGTGAGGAGGAAGCATAGTCCTAAACAGAAGCCCCAGGTACACCACCAACCCGTTCATGTGTCTAACCGTTTTTCCCCACTCGGTGACACACCCGCCGGGGGTCAAACTCTGGTAATTGGTGATTCTGTTCTCAGACATGTGAAGCTAGAGACACTGGCAACCATAGTCAATTGTCTTCCAGGGGCCAGAGCAGGCGACATTGAAGGAAATTTAAAACTGCTGGCTAAGGGTAAACGTAAATTCAGTAAGATCATAATTCACGTCGGCAGTAATGACACCCGGTTACGCCAATCGGAGGTCACTAAAATCAATATTGAATCGGTGTGCAACTTTGCCAAAACAATGTCGGACTCTGTAGTTTTCTCCTGTCCCCTCCCCTATCAGACCAGGAGTGACATGTTTAGCTGCATGTTCTCCTTAAATTGCTGGCTGTCTGAGTGGTGTCCCAGAAACGATGTGGGCTTCATAGATAATTGGCAAACCTTCTGGAGGAAACCTGGTCTTGTTAGGAGAGACGGCATCCATCCCACTTTGGATGGAGCAGCTCTCATTTCTAGAAATATGGACAAATTTATTAAACCCCCCAAAATATGACTATCCAGAGTTGGGACCAGGAAGCAGAGTTGCAGTCTTACACGCCTCTCTGCAGCTTCTCTCCTCCTGCTACCCCCCCAAAAACCCATCTCCATAGAGACTGTGTCAGCTCCCAAACAGACAAAAAACAAACTAAAAACCAGCAACAAACAACTTAAACATAAACAATTACAAAGAAAGAACAATAAAGTATCCACATCTGAACCAAAGAGTAAAACAGTGAAATGTGGATTATTAAATATTAGGTCTCTCTCCTCCAAGTCTCTGTTAGTACATGACTTAATAATTGATCAACAAATTGATTTACTCTGCCTTACAGAAACCTGGTTGCAGCAGGATGATTATGTTAGTTTAAATGAATCAACACCCCCGAGTCATTCTAACTACCAGAAATCTTGAAGCACAGGCCGAGGGGGCGGTGTGGCAGCAATTTTTCACACCAGCCTATTAATTAATGAAAGACCAAGACAGACTTTTAATTCATTTGAAAGCCTGATGCTTAGCCTCGTCCACCCCAGCTGTAAAACTCAGAAACCAGTCTTACTTGTTATCATCTATCGTCCACCTGGGCCTTACACAGAGTTTCTGTCTGATTTCTCAGACTTTATATCTAATTTAGTTCTGAGCTCAGATAAAATAATTATTGTGGGTGATTTTAACATCCATGTAGATGCTAAAAATGACAGCCTCAACATGGCATTTAATCTGTTATTAGACTCAATTTGTTTCTCTCAAAATGTAAAAGAACCCACCCACCACTTTAATCACACTCTAGATCTTGTTTTTACATATGGCATAGAAACTGAACATTTAACAGTGTTTCCTGAAAACCCTCTCTTATCAGATTTCCTGATAACATTTACATTTACAATGATTGATTACACAGCGGTGAAGTGTAGACTTTATCAAAGTAGATGTCTTTCTGAAAGCGCTGTAACTAAGTTTAAGAATATAATCCACCCACTGTTATCATCTTCAATGCCCTGTACCAACATGGAGCAGAGCAGCTATCTGAACGCTACCCCAACAGAAGTCGATTATCTTGTTAATAATTTCACCTCCTCACTACGTACGACTCTGGATACTGTAGCTCCTGTGAAAACTAAGGTCTCTAATCAGAAGTACCTGACTCCGTGGTATAATTCTCAAACACGTACCCTAAAGCAGATGACTCGTAATCTGGAGAGGAAATGGCGTGTCACAAATTTAGAGGATCATCATTTAGCCTGGAGAAATAGTTTGCTGCTTTATAAGAAAGCCCTCCGCAAAGCCAGAACATCTTACAATTTATCACTGATGGAAGAAAATAAGAACAACCCCAGGTTTCTCTTCAGCACTGTAGCCAGGCTGACAAAAAGTCAGAGCTCTTTTGAGCCAACAATCCCTTTAACGTTAACTAGTAATGACTTCATGAACTTCTTCACAAATAAAATTTTTATCATTAGAGAAAAAATTACCAATAATCATCCCACAGATGTAATATTATCTACAGCTACTCTTAGTACCATTGATGTTAAGTTAGACTCTTTTTCTCTAATTGATCTTTCTGAGTTAACTTCAATAATTACTTCCTCCAAACCATCAACGTGTCTTTTAGACCCCATTCCTTCAAAACTGCTCAAAGAAGTCCTGCCATTAATTAATTCTTTGATCTTAAATATGATCAACCTATCTCTAATGATCGGCTATGTACCACAGGCCTTCAAGCTAGCTGTAGTTAAACCTTTACTCAAAAAGCCATCTCTAGACCCAGCAGTCTTAGCTAATTATAGGCCAATCTCCAACCTTCCTTTCATATCAAAAATCCTTGAAAGAGTAGTTGTCAAACAGCTAACTGATCATCTGCAGAGGAATGGTTTATTTGAAGAGTTTCAGTCAGGTTTCAGAGCTCATCACAGCACAGAAACAGCTTTAGTGAAGGTTACAAATGATCTTCTTATGGCCTCTGACAGTGGACTCATCTCTGTGCTTGTCCTGCTAGACCTTAGTGCAGCATTCGATACTGTCGACCATAATATCCTATTAGAGTGATTAGAACATGCTGTAGGTATTACAGGTACTGCACTGCAGTGGTTTGTATCATATCTATCTAATAGACTCCAATTTGTGCATGTAAATGGAGAGTGCTCTTCACACACTGAGGTTAATTATGGAGTTCCACAGGGTTCAGTGCTAGAACCAATTCTGTTTACATTATACATGCTTCCCTTAGGCAGTATCATTAGAAGACATAGCATACATTTTCACTGCTATGCAGATGACACCCAGCTCTATCTGTCCATGAAGCCAGATAACACACACCAATTAGTTAAACTGCAGGAATGTCTTAAAGACATAAAGACCTGGATGGCCACTAACTTTCTGCTTCTTAATTCAGATAAAACTGAGGTTATTGTACTCGGCCCTGAAAAGCCTAGAAATATGGTATCTAACCAGATTCTTACTCAGGATGGCATTACCTTGGCCTCCAGTAACGCTGTGAGGAACCTTGGAGTCATTTTTGACCAGGACATGTCCTTCAATGCACATATTAAAGAAATATGTAAGACTGCGTTCTTCCATTTGCGCAACATCTCTAAAATTAGAAATATCCTGTCTCAGAGTGACGCTGAAAAACTAGTTCATGCATTTATTACTTCCAGGCTGGACTACTGTAATTCATTATTATCAGGAAGTCCAAAAAAACTCACCGAAAAGCCTTCAGCTAATCCAAAATGCTGCAGCAAGAGTACTGACAGGGACTAGAAAGAGAGAGAACATTTTGGCTTCCTGTTAAATCCAGAATTCCATCCATCCATCCATCTTCATCCGCTTTATCCGGGGCTGGGTCGCGGGGGCAGCAGCCTAAGCAAAGAGGCCCAGACCTCCCTCTCCCCAGCCAGACCTCCCTCTCCCCAGCCACCTCCTCCAGTTTATCCGGGGGAATACCAAGGCGTTCCCAGGCCAGCCGAGAGATGTAATCTCTCCAGCGTGTCCTGGGTCTGCCCCGGGGCCTCCTCCCGGTGGGAGATGCCTGGAACACCTCACCCAGGAGGCGCCCAGGGGGCATCCTTGTCAGATGCCCGAACCACCTCAGCTGGCTCCTTTCGATGTGGAGCAGCAGCTGCTCTACTCTGAGCCCCTCCCGGATGGCCGAATTTCTCACCCTATCTCTAAGGGAGAGGCCAGCCACCCTTCGGAGGAAGCTCATTTCTGCCGCTTGTATCCGCGATCTCGTTCTTTCGGTCACTACCCACAGCTCGTGGCCATAGGTGAGGGTAGGGACGTAGATCGACCGGTAAATTGAGAGCTTCGCTTTTACACTCAGCTCCCTCTTCACCACGACGGACCGGTGCAGCGTCCGCATTACTGCAGCTGCAGCCCCAATCCGTCTGTCGATCTCCGGCTCCCTTCTCCCATCACTCGAGAACAAGACCCCGAGATACTTGAACTCCTCCACTTGGGGCAGGAACTCATCCCCGACCCGGAGTGGGCACTCCACCCTTTTCCGGCTGAGAACCATGGCCTCAGATTTGGAGGTGCTGATCCTCATTCCCGCTGCTTCACACTTGGCTACGAACCGTTCCAGTGCGAGCTGGAGGCCTTCACCCGATGAAGCCAACAGAACCACATCATCTGCAAAAATCAGAGATGAGATTCTGAGGCCACCAAAGCGAAAGCCCTCCGCCACTTGGCTGCGCCTAGAAATCCTGTCCATAAAAATTATGAACAGAACCGGAGACAAAGGGCAGCCCTGGTGGAGCCCATCACCCACCGGGAACGAGTCCGACTTATTGCCGGCAATGCGAACCAAGCTCTTGCAACGGTTATATAGGGATCGAATGGCCCGTAGCAATGGGCCAGACACCCCATATTCCCGCAACACCTCCCACAGGACACCCCGAGGGACACGGTCGAATGCCTTCTCCAAGTCCACAAAACACATGTAGACTGGTTGGGCGAACTCCCATGCACCCTCAAGTATCCTGGAGAGGATAAAGAGCTGGTCCAGTGTTCCGCGACCAGGACGAAAACCGCATTGTTCCTCCTGTATCCGAGGTTCGACTAACGGACGAACTCTCCTTTCCAGCACCCTGGCATAGACTTTCCCAGGGAGACTGAGGAGTGTGATCCCCCTGTAGTTGGAACAGGGGGATCACATTGAATTTCAAAATCCTGCTCCTCACATAAAAGGTCTTAAATAATCAGGCCCCATCTTATCTTAATGACCTTGTAGTACCATATCACCCTATTAGAGCACTTCGCTCTCGCTCTGCAGGCCTACTTGTTGTTCCTAGAGTATTTAAAAGTAGAATGGGAGAGAGAGCCTTCAGTTTTCAGGCCCCTCTTCTGTGGAACCAGCTTCCAGTTTGGATTCAGGAGACAGACACGATCTCTACTTTCAAGATTAGGCTTAAAACTTTCCTTTTTGCTAAAGCATATAGTTAGGTAACCCTAGGTAACCCTGAATCCTCCCTTAGTTATGCTGCAATAGACATAGGCTGCCGGGGTATTCCCATGATTCATTGAGTTTTTCCTTTCCAGTCACCTTTCTCACTCACTATGTATTAACAGACCTCTCTGCATTGAATCATATCTGTTATTAACCTCTGTCTCTCTTCCACAGCATGTCTTTTATCCTGTCTTCCTTCTCTCACCCCAACCGGTCGCAGCAGATGGCCCCGCCCTTCCCTGAGCCTGGTTCTGCCGGAGGTTTCTTCCTGTTAAAAGGGAGTTTTTCCTTCCCACTGTCGCCAAAGTGCTTGCTCATAGGGGGGTCATATGATTGTTGGTTTTTTTTTCTCTGTATCTATGAAGCGCCTTGAGGCGACTTATGTTGTGATTTGGCGCTATATAAATAAAATTGAATTGAATTGAATTGAATTGAATTGAGATTATAATATTATTTTATGCCATGTTATGCCCCTAATTAAAGATTGTGAAGTATTAGGTAGTTTTAGTTTGCATTATTCTCCTGAATTAGAAGAAGGTGATAACTATTGCATTTGTTAAACTGATTTGCATTACATTAGACTGTTGATTTAGTGTGAATGAATGATATTGTTTATGATGCATTATACTGCTGAGTTATAAGAAATACTGTTCGCAGAAAGTCATCGCCTTATTTGTCTGATTAGAAGAGAACGGAACATGCTGGAGTTTTCTGCCCCATCTCAGCAGGAGCAGATAAACAGGGAGCCAAGGTCGCAGCTTAGGCGCTGTGTGAGAGAAAGCATGTGAATGTTTAGGCTTTTATGATAAGGTGGGGGCCACGAGAGGCTATAACAGTTTGATCAATGCTCCACCATTTTGAGATCTGAGGCTGTCTGCGTACGGTGTCCATCTCCCACGCGTGTGATCATTAAAATCATCGTTTGACTCAACCCGGCCGGTCCAGTGTTGTTATTGTGGTTTTTCCTCTTGTATCCATCCCCAATATTTGAATCCGTAACAATAACATGCATGTAAAATAATAAATTTTAGGATTTATAAAAATTAATTAGTAAATAAAAGACACATTCTCAAAACAAGATTATCTATTGGTACTTATGTATTTCACACTTAAAACCACAGAATTTATAAAAATGTATAAAAAATGTATACAAAAAGGAAATGTGTTTTTTATTGACATGGCCACTATATGCCTTTTTAAGCATAGCTATCAAATCTACATTAGTGTTCGACGCCACTCTAATTGTCATCTTTATATAATGTCTTATTTGCAAGTATCGATAAAAATCCTGCTTTTCGAGATTGTATTTTTGTTTCAGTGTATCAAAACTATTTAAGTTCCGCTCTTTAATCAGACTATCAAATGTAGGTAATACTCTAGCAGACCAACTTTTAAAATGTGAATCCAATTCATTTTGGGCAAAGTCAGAGTCATAAGTCATAAGTCCAGTTCTAATTTAAATTCCCTCACTACATTTTTCCATACATTAAGTTTACACTTCACCCAAGGGTTGTAAACCTTGTCTATATATTTTTGAATGTTTAAGTCCATCAGCACAGCTTGTATTGGAAAAGAAAACATGTTCTCCACGATATTTTTCCATTGTGCTTTAGAGCTCATGTCACACCAGTTAATCACAGTCTTCAGCTGAGTGGCCTGAAAGTATTTTTTTAGTGATGGCAGCCCCCATCTCTCCTTTCTTTTTTCATAATTGTAAGGTTTTAAATTGTAAGGTTTTAAAACAGAGGTCTGTTCCCTCCCCATATAAATCGTGATATAATTTTGTCCCATTTGTTAAATTGGCTTTGATCAATTTTTATTGGTAGTGTTTAGAATAAATATAGTAATGTCAGTAGAATATTCATTTTGATCAGGGGTGTCAAACTCAATTGCACAGGGGGCCAAAACTCAAGGCACACTTTAGGTCGTGGGCCAAACAAGATAAACATTTATTGAAATCACTAAAACAATGTTTTTTAAACATTAATACGAATAATAACAGACAGGAATATAATTCCAGAATAAATAAACTTAAAAAAATAAACCTTAACTTTAAATATTTTGCTCTCTCGGCAACAGGGAAAACGAGGCAAGTTACACTGGTGCATTTGTGACAGCTTCACTTGAAATGCCTTCACCACATCATACATGCCATGTCCATGAACTGGCAGATCTCCTTGCTGAGATCAAAAGCTGTACTGAGAATTTTTCTCCAACTCAGCCAACGGACCTCTGTATGATGAGGAATGTCGGCAAACTCTGAATTTTTTTCCCACATAAAAGACTGAAATTGATGGTGATTTAAACCTTTAGTTCGGATCAAATTTATGGTTTGCGTCACGGTGATCACTACATGCTCCATTTTTAGGAATTTACCACACAGCATTTCCTGGTGTATCATTCCGTGATATGCTGTTAACTCACCGGTACATTTCTCCTACATCTTTACTCGCATCCTGCTGACTAGTCCACTTTTTTTTATCACACCGACACCCCATCTATTGTAAGTCCAACAATTTTGTCACAGGGCAGTTTCATGACGGTAACACTTTCACATACGTTTTTGCTCGTGTTTTCTCTGGGCACAAGATGTCTCACACCTTCATCATGCAGCTCTTCAGAAACTCTCCCTCGGGAAATGGGCTGATTTGGCTCCTCTGCTACAATAAAACTTGCTTCGACAACAGCTTCACTTTGTTATTTTGCTCTGGTGACAAACGTCTGGTGAAATGTCAGATTCTTCTTTAGCTCTTATGCTTTCTGTAGTTTCTGCTCTCCATTTAGTAGTGATGGGATTTCCGGCTCTTTTTAGAGAACCGGCTCTTTCAGCTCGGCTCACTAAAAAGAGCCGGCTCTTTCGCCCGTAAAAAAAAGAAGTGGTTTTATTTATATGTTTATATATAAATATATGCGGTGGCCCCTAGAGACAAAGCACGTACAAACTCCAAAACACACTTCTAGCATTAACTGAACTTCCAAAACAGAGCTATCTAGATCACTTAAATTACACAATTGAAAACATATGTGTATTGTGTGTGTATTTATACACAAGCACTCATATATATAAATTTTTTTAAAAACAAATGTTCATTTACCTTTAACTACCACACAACAAATCCAGTCGTTGGTACTTGCTGGCTTGTGTAGCCACAAGGTAACAAAAGCTCAGCACTGCGCCCAGCATCCTGGAGCACTTCTGTTGTCTTTTGTACTTGTTTTGAGTTTTTATGTGCTTCTGAGTTTTTACGTGTTTTGCAGTTTTTACGTACTTTGTCTCTAGGGGCCACCGTAAGTATACTTGTATTTATTCACTCCACATGAAATGTAATAAATAAATCATATACTACAAAACCCAACTATTCACATTTACACTTTTAACTATTTACATTTTCAGCTGTTTCCTTTTAAAAAAAATTAAAGTGAAACAAAACAAAACACTGCAAACCACAATACAATTAAAAATAAATTAAAATATGAAAACAAAAAGAAGATTCTCTGTCATTTGGGCCTGCATGAATAAACCTTCTGAATCCTTTATCATTTGCAACTGAAAATAGTTGTGGATGATTACTATACCTTTCTAATGTGACATTGTTGTCCCTGGCTCTCTTTGTCTCTCTCTCCCTCCCGCTCTGTTCCTGTGCTACTGCGAGTGTTACTACCGCCCCTCCCCCCTCTGCCCAGCGCAAAGCACAAGGCTCGCGTGCAGAGTGACGCGGGAAAAGTGCGAGAGAGAGGGTGAGAGAAAGAAAAAAAAAAACCACGGCTCCCAATAAGGAGCCGGCTTGCGTCGTTCACGTCAAAGATCTGTCTAAGAGCCATTTCGTTCACGACTGACACATCACTACCATTTAGGATTTTCGGCTATCCTGATGTTTTGTCTCGTAGTGCCGTCTTAAATTAAATTCCTTAATTACAGCCACATTAGCTCCACTTATAGAACACACGGGTTTACCGGCAATGTCTTTAAGCATATATTCAGTCTCCCACCGGTGCTGAAAGGCTCAGTTTTCAGAATCAACTTTCCTCTTCGCCATTGTGAGGGGCTAGCTTTGCAATAACAGAAGTTTGACTTGAATGATATGGGAATGTTCCCAGCTAGCCTAGCTTTGGGTGAGGAGCCTGCATCGCTATATTTTGGAATCTTTAGTTTGTGTGTTATTAGCGCCTCATATTGCCAGGCCATGGGTAACAACAATAATAAATCTGTATAAAATGATCTCGCGGGGCAGACATAAATGTCCGCCTGGCCAGATGTGGCCCACAGTCCTTGAGTTTGACACATGTGATTTTGATAGATTCAATTCCTGAGGATAAAGTTGGAAAGGGAATCAAGTTCCATCATTTGATATTATCTACTATTTTGTTTTGCAACAAACCAAAATTCTTCTCAAGTAATTTAGTTAAGTCTTTAGGTATGACAACTCCCAAACATTTCAGTGATTTTGCTTGCCATCTCAGTGGATATTGAGCAACCAAGTGAGCTGGGGGGCTATAATTATAGTTAAGTATTTCAGTTTTTAGTCATATTAATTTTATACTCGGGGTCTTGTTCGCGAGTGATGGGAGAAGGGAGCCGGAGATCGACAGACGGATTGGGGCTGCAGCTGCAGTAAAGCTGAGTGTAAAAATGAAGCTCTCAATTTACCGGTCGATCTACGTCCCTACCCTCACCTATGGCCACGAGCTGTGGGTAGTGACCGAAAGAACGAGATCGCGGATACAAGCAGCAGAAATGAGCTTCCTCCGAAGGGTGGCTGGCCTCTCCCTTAGAGATAGGGTGAGAAGTTCGGCCATCCGGGAGGGGCTCAGAGTAGAGCAGATGCTGCTCCACATCGAAAGGAGCCAGCTGAGGTGGTTCGGGCATCTGACAAGGATGCCCCCTGGGCGCCTCCTGGGTGAGGTGTTCCAGGCATGTCCCACCGGGAGGAGGCCCCGGGGCAGACCCAGGACACGCTGGAGAGATTACATCTCTCGGCTGGCCTGGGAACGCCTTGGTATTCCCCCGGATAAGCTGGAGGAGGTGGCTGGGGAGAGGGAGGTCTGGGCCTCTTTTCTTAGGCTGCTGCCCCCGCGACCCGGCCCCGGACAAAGCGGATGAAGATGGATGGATGGACCCCGAAAATTTCACTAATTTTTGGCAAAGAGTCCTCAGTTCAGGTAGGGAGTTGCTCTTAAAATTTATTGGTGGTATGATTGGTACCTACTTAAGAAGAGGTTTTGTTTTTGTTTTTTTTGTTTTGTTTTGTTTTGTTTTTTGGGGGGGGAGGGGGGCTGAGATGTTCATGTTTAGATGAACAGATAAATCTCTGCATTTGTAAGAGAAATATAATCAGAGCTTTGAAAAATGACCAGTGTTGGGACTAACGCGTTATTAAGTAACGCGTTACAGTAACTACGTTATTATTGTGGTAACGAGCACGGTAACTAGTTATTATGCCAAAATCAGGAACGCATTAGTCGTTACTGGGATTTAGATAGGGTCGTTACTCGTTACTTCGTGTGGCGCTATCGCAGAGCTTCCACAGATTCAGCAAGTGGTGGAGGCCAGCAGGTGGATGAGGGAAAGGGGACGCAGAAGGAAAAGAGACCCGAGGCGGCCGCCGGTCCAAGTGTGAACTGAACTTCAGGTAAGAAGTTATGACCTGCAGTCTCTCTGGGTCAGATATAAACCAAGTTTAGGTGGAGTTTATTTTCGTTATTCTGACTTTTTCCGTACTGCGTACTAGCTAGCATGATGGAGTTTCTATACAGCTGGGTGGGTGCTATGAAGTTAATGATGTTGAACTTTATTTTGTTCATAAGTTATTAGAGTTGCCAACCGTCCCGTCTGGTATTCAGAGAAAATATTACGCGTTTCTTATTGAGGTGAAAAGGAACAGTTTGTCCCGTAATTCAGCCACAATGAAAAAGACACAAAGCTGGAGTTATTCTGTGTCTTTACGCTGCACAGCTGCCTCTTCTTCTCTCATTCTCCCCCTCCCTCTCCCGTTTCTACTTCAGTCATGAAAACTGATCAATGATCAGCTGATCGTCTTTTCTCTCTTGTTTGTTTATCGCTCACTTTGCGCCGAAAGAGGAAACCACCGGATGTCGCGTTAAACAACAGCAGCACGTTTAAGCTTGATCAGCTGTTGTTAGAATTTATTTAACATTAATTTCTAGTATCAGCTGATGTTTGCTGGAGCCACAGCTGCAAAAAATCTGATGGTCATGATATGGTTTGGTTATCTGGTGAGAGGGAAACATGAAGATGAAACCAAGAGATGTCCTTACTGAATCATCAGAGCTGAACAGGTGATGGAGAAACAGGTTTACCTTTCAGGTGACATGAACGAGTTGAAGGGAAGTTATGAACTGTTTCTGAGAGATAAATAACACCAGGATCCTTTTTTAGGTAGCTGACAGCTGGTAACTGTGCAGATGCGGATCTAGCAAAGTGTTGCCAGGGGGCAGGTAGGGCATTAACAGGGAGAGGTGGGCACAAAGAAATACTTTTCTTTCTTATTCTCATTTAAAATGTCTAGCTTTTAAAAAATAATTATCTGAATCTTACAACAAACGATTGATAGATTGATGCATATATACCATCAGAACAGTGTACATCACTGTCACAACAGTGTTTATTTTCATTCAAAGGCTTTATGATTTTTCCTATAATGGTGGGCCGGTCTCTAGTCAAAATGCCCGGGACGATTTATTTGTCCCAGTCCAGCCCTGTATGCAGCTCATCTGCAGTCTGGTGTTGCCTACATCTTCCTATTCAGAAGGCAGAATTTCCGAGTTCTGAGTATAATCGAAAGCACCACGACTGCAGTTTTTGTGTTGGATGTAAAAGGCGCGCATGATGCTGTGACATAGGCTAGAATCATGGCAGCAGTCAATGACGGTCCAGGCGTGGGATTTCTCTCGTGGAAATGTGCACATTGTCTTTTCCTTTCTATTGGTAGGTGGCACAGTGCACTTGTGGCAAGTAAGCAAGCTAGAAGACTGGCAAAGTTATGGAAGCAACACATTAACAAGAGAATTCTGAGTAAAACCAGTTACTTTCCCTAGTAACTAGTTACTTTGAAAGTAACGAGTAACTTGAAGTAACTGAGTTACTTTTGAGAGAAGTAACTAGTAATGTAACTAAGTTACTATTTTAAAGTAACTTACCCAAAACTGAAAATGACTGAAGTCTGTGGTGTTTGTTTCTCTGCCATCTTTTCACATTCCGTTTCACATTACTTCTCAACCGCTACAGACCCATAAAAGAGTTGAACAATACGATATACAAAAGTTTTATACAGATTACAAGAAACTTTTGAACTTTTGTCTACTGACACATTATCAGCCCCTATTTTATGGTAGGGTAATAAAGGTAGAAGAGAAAGTGAAAGGTTACTTTATGAGCAAACTTATACTCCTCTCCTTAAATCCAACCACAGTCCACAAAGATAAGATATTATGAAATGTGTTGTACCTTTTTATGGTGGCCCAATAAAGAATTTAAAAAGTGAAAGAACTTTTCAAGCAAAATAGATAAGTACACATCAATATGTTGTGACATTTTGGGAAAGGGTAATAAAAGAAAGAGTTGAGAATGATTTCAGCTGTGTTAAACTTCAAATCCTAACTCTCACCAAATTTCCCCTTGTGGGAATTATTCTATTCTATTCTATTCTATTTAATCAGAGTGACAGTGACCACATATAGGAATAGTGGCAGTGAGTCAAAAAACTGAAATGGTGGACAGTGCAAAAACCAAATAAACATCTAAAGGGTCATGAAAAATCAAAAGAATACCTTGGTTGGAGCATATTTTATAAGACCCATCTTTCACTGCCATAAAGTAAATGGCCTATGAAAGTATAAAAGAACAACATAGTATAAAAAATACTTCTCTTAAAGTTGATGTAGCACCGGATAGAGTGTATACAAACATCAAGTACTCAATTCTCTGCTGAGACCTTGGAAGAAAGTGTCAGGGTTCCTGGGTTGTTCACCCAGTGCTTTCAGTTTGTTCATGTTCTGTTTATTACCCACATGTGTATCTTTCCTGTTTAACCATTCCAGCTTTCTGTTTATGTGCATCATGTTTAGTTCCACTTCCTATCCATTGTTGATTTGCACATGTCTCTTACCACAGACGTTGCACGCGCTTATGTCATTGTCATGAAACACTCTCACAAACAAAATCAGGGTTTAGTAATGGAGCAATGCAGCATGTTTACAGGAAAGTATCCATATTTTAATTACTTTTTTACAATAGTAATCATTTACTTTATTAGTTACATGAAAAAAGTAATCGGATTACAGTAACACGTTACTGCCCATCTCTGATAAGAAATCAGAGAATTTAATTGTCAGACTGATGAATAAGCACTCAATAAACCACTCAAACAACGTTAGACCCTGTGAGGGTGTGGGGAAGCATCTCCCTCACAAACGTGAAGCACACACTTGCAATGTCTGACAGGAAGTTTGGTCTTGCTATGCTTTTGTTTTGAAGTCCAGAGAAATATAATCAGAGCTTTGGAAAATGACTGAAGCCTGTGGTGGTTGTTTTTCTGTCGTCTTTTTCCCTTTTACATTACTTCTCAACCACTACATACCTATAAAAAAGTTGAATAATAAGATCTACAAAAGTTTTATACAATTTACAAGAAACTGTTGAACGTTTGTGTACTGACAAGCGCCTTGAGGCGAGAAGCGCCTTGAGGCGACTTATGTTGTGATTTGGCGCTATATAAATAAAATTGAATTGAAAATTGAATTGAATTGACAGAGTTTTAAGCTGTTATTTTATGGTGGGGTAATAAAGGCAGAAGAGAAAGTGAAAGGTTACTTTAAGAGCAAACTTATACACGTCACCTTAAATCCAACCACAGTCCAGAAAGATAAGATAGTATCAAATGTGTTGTACTTTTTTATGGTGGCCCAATATAAATTTGAAAAGTGAAAGAATTTCTCTAGCAAAATAGATAAGTACACGTCAATATGTTGTGACATTCTGGGCAAGGGTAATAAAAGAACGAGTCAGGAATGATTTGAGCTCCACTAATGTTTTGTTTTTAATCATTTAACTTGGTTGGAATGGTAGTTCATCTGGTGACCCTCACATGGTCATACAGCAGGAGAAAAATGAATGAATTTTATAATATATACTTCTTATAACCCTTTAAGACCTACCATAGAACCAAGTTCGCCAGAGCTTACTTTATATTTTTACATGCTGGGAGCATTTTTTGGGAGCACTTCAAGTTGCCATCCATTAATAGAACTGTTATAGCCCAAATTTTAATAATATGTATGCATTAAATCCAGTGTACAGTGGGGCAAAAAAGTATTTAGTCAGCCACCGATTGTGCAAGTTCCCCCACTTAAAATGATGACAGAGGTCAGTAATTTGCACCAGAGGTACACTTCAACTGTGAGAGACAGAATGTGAAAAAAAATCCATGAATCCACATGGTAAGATTTGTAAAGAATTTATTCATAAATCAGGGTGGAAAATAAGTATTTGGTCACCTCAAACAAGGAAAATCTCTGGCTCTCACAGACCTGTAACGTCTTCTGTAAGAAGCTTTTCTGTCCCCCACTCGTTACCTGTATGAATGGCACCTGTTTGAACTCATCATCTGTATAAAAGACACCTGTCCACAGCCTCAAACAGTCAGACTCCAAACTCCGCCATGGCCAAGACCAAAGAGCTTTCGAAGGACACCAGGAAAAGTATTGTAGACCTGCACCAGACTGGGAAGAGTGAATCTACAATAGGCAAGCAGCTTGGTGTGAAAAAATCAACTGTGGGAGCAATCATCAGAAAATGGAAGACATACAAGACCACTGATAATCTCCCTCGATCTGGGGCTCCACGCAAGATCTCATCCCGTGGGGTCAAAATGATCATGAGAACGGTGAGCAAAGATCCCAGAACCACACGGGGGGACCTGGTGAATGACCTGCAGAGAGCTGGGACCAAAGTAACAAAGGTCACCATCAGTAACACACTACAATGGCAGGGAATCAAATCCCGCAGTGCCAGACGTGTTCCGCTGCTGAAGCCAGTGCATGTCCAGGCCCGTCTGAAGTTTGCCAGAGAGCACATGGATGATACAGCAGAGGATTGGGAGAATGTCATGTGGTCAGATGAAACCAAAGTAGAACTTTTTGGTATAAACTCAACTCGTCGTGTTTGGAGGAAGAAGAATACTGAGTTGCATCCCAAGAACACCATACCTACTGTGAAGCATGGGGGTGGAAACATCATGCTATGGGGCTGTTTTTCTGCCAAGGGGACAGGACGACTGATCCGTGTTAAGGACAGAATGAATGGGGCCATGTATCGTGAGATTTTGAGCCAAAACCTCCTTCCATCAGTGAGAACTTTGAAGATGAAACGAGGCTGGGTCTTCCAACATGACAATGATCCAAAACACACCGCCCGGGCAACAAAGGAGTGGCTCTGTAAGAAGCATTTGAAAGTCCTGGAGTGGCCTAGCCAGTCTCCAGACCTCAACCCCATAGAAAATCTGTGGCGGGAGTTGAAAGTCCGTGTTGCTCGGCGACAGCCCCAAAACATCACTGCTCTCGAGAAGATCTGCATGGAGGAATGGGCCAAAATACCAGCTACTGTGTGTGCAAACCTGGTAAAGACCTATAGTAAACGTTTGACCTCTGTTATTGCCAACAAAGGTTATGTTACAAAGTATTGAGTTGTATTTTTGTTATTGACCAAATACTTATTTTCCACCCTGATTTACGAATAAATTCTTTACAAATCCTACCATGTGGATTCATGGATTTTTTTTTCACATTCTGTCTCTCACAGTTGAAGTGTACCTCTGGTGCAAATTACTGACCTCTGTCATCATTTTAGGTGGGGGAACTTGCACAATCGGTGGCTGACTAAATACTTTTTTGCCCCACTGTAAAGCAAGTTGGGAGTTTGGGTGTTTTGCCACCCTGTGTCGTCCAGCGCCCGCCTGACCATTGGACCCAGATCACCTGCACCATGACCCTGGTGGACCGCCAATGTAATGTGAGGGGCCGAATTTTCTCCCACATTGTACCATGGCAGCTGTTCATCAGTTAATTTCACAGCCGCGGCTACTCCTTCTGGTCCGATGTAAATGTTGTGTATTTGCACATTCCAAGTCTGACCCTCGAGCTCAGACTGAAATAATTCACGATAGGTGTCGTCATTATCTTTATCATAAAACATAGTGACTTGGTATGGGTCGCGTGGAGGGGAGTAAACTGCCAAGCTCATTATCCAGGGTCTCCACAGCTGAAATTGCCTCAGAATGTCCTCTTTCACTAGTCTGCCCCAGTAGATGTCTGCATTTGCTCTTTCACAGTCTTGAAGCAAATATTGAGTCTTTGAGTGTGTTCCCAGGCACGGGAAATGCTGTCCCCCTGGCAGAGTAACAGATAATCCATCTGCTGAGCATGTGATCGTAGCGCCCAGCTTCACGAGCAGATCCCTGCCCATGAGATTCACCGGCGCTTGCGATGACACCACGTAGTTGTGTTTCAAAGTCTGCTTGCCCAGCTTAGTCAATGCTGGATCAGTCAGTGGCAGACTCATTGGTATCCCGGAAAAACCCACCACGCTGACTGTGTGGCAGGATAATGTTGCACTGTCTGGTGCTGCTCTCAAGGTTGAATATGTTGCTCCAGTGTCCACTAGGAAGGGCAATTCTGTCCCTTCCACAGTCATTGACAGCATGGGGTCTGCCATTCCCATGCTGTTTGGTCCCTCCGGGCCCCTTCAGTACTGCTCCTCCTTCCAGTCAGCCACTGGATACTGCGCGGCTGGTGCTGCACTCGGGTTTGGGGCCTGATATGCTCCCCTATACCCATTTCTTGCTCTCGGAGCTCCACGTGCCTGGGGTTGGTAGTTTCTTCTTTGATTATTCTGACGAAATTCTGGGCAGTCTCTGTTCCAATGGCCCTCTGCTCCACACCTCCAGCAGACATTCCAAGGCGCCCTGCCGAGATTCCCTGTACCACGAGCTCTTTGCACTCCCCCCACTGAGCCACCACGCCCTCTGTACGATCCACCGGTTCCCCAATTCCCTGTGGGTTGGCGCTGCCTTGGTGCATTGGCGGGCCATCCGTCATTAGTGCAGGGACCCGGGCCACTATCTGGCCATTCGGGCCCAGGACCAGGCTGGGTCACAACTATCATTATTTTTTCTGTTCTCTCTTTTTCCCTTTTCTTTTTCTCCCCGGCTTTGTTTCTGGCTTCCGCCAACTGTAATTTGAGCAAAGACGCTTGTGCCTCCTCCAACTCTTTTTTCTGCTTGCTCGCCCTATCCTGCTCCAGCTGCAACCGATGTGAGACGTGTCTTTCCCACTGCACCGAATCTGCAACGGCAAAATCTGGATTTTTCTGTAAATCATCTATGACCTGGTTTGGCAGCCCTGCCAGCACCGCCGAACGGAACCACGCCCTATGCTCGCCTTCTCTACCCGGATGAGTCCCTGTTTCTGACAACCACTGACAACCCTTCTCTAAAAACTCTCTAGGTGTGTTTTGGGGGTCCCAAATTATTTTAGGTATAGCACCAGTGTTAGGGGTTGGGTACTTTTCACGGACTGCGTCAGACAAAGCACATTGCACCTCAGGATAAGGCAAATCATTTGCATAGCGAGTTGTGTGGGCTATGGCCTCTACATCTGCTAGCCCACCACCGAGCATACACCGTGCAGAAATTGCACGAAAATCACCTATCGCAAGCTCCTCTCCTTCCGTTAACCTGCCTAATTCCCGCAACCACCTTGTTCCTCCTCCAGTTATAGGTGGAAGCTGTTTAACCAATGCCTCCAAATCTCTTACTTTGTATGCGCGGTACACTGGTTCGTTATTTGCACCAGCCACTAAAGGCAGATTATACTTAGGGCCCGCAGCTTTTTGTGTTTTGGTGACTGTTTTACACTGTCCCAGTTTTCCCTTACCTTTTAAGCTCTTAAAAATGGGCCTCCTCTGTCCCTGCTCTTTTTTCACCTGTCTTGACCTAAGATTCCTGACTGTACTTGGCTCTGACGCGACTCCTCCTCTGTCTCTGTCTTCCTCCCCCTCCTCCTCTGAAGTAGATGAGTCGTTGTCGCTCTCTTCTTCTGATATCCCTTTGGTTATTTTGTCCTTTATTGTCATGGTCCTGGGCCATGTGGGCCCAGTATTCTTAGTTTTCATGTATTTTTGTATTTTGTTCTTTATTTAGGCCATGCTTCCTGGGTTGATCTGTTACGTTGTTCCTTATGTGTTTTCCCGTTGTGACTCTCACCCCCTGTGTGCCCCTCTGTGTATCTGTGAGCCTTCGTCTCTCCTTATGTTTTATTCCATGTTTCCCCTGCCCGTTATGTCTAAGTTCTCCCCGTGCTCTCTCTCCCCCCTGTGTGCCCTCTCTGTATTTATGAGCCCTCGTCTCCCTTTGTGGTTGTTCCATGTTTCCCCAGCCCGTTATGTCTGTGTTTTTCCCCGTGCTCTCTCTCCTCCTGTCTGAACCTCTGTACTTCCTGTTTGACTCTGCCCGTCTCCCGTCAGTGTCTCGTTATGGTTATCTGTGTCAGCTGTGTTCCCCGTGTGTTCCCACTTCCCTCGTTAACCCTCTGTGTATTTCTGTTTGCGTCTCCCTCTGTTCGGCGTCGCGTTCTCCCTCATGCTGTGTGGATCTCCCTGTGTCTCTCTGCGTATGTTAGTTTACTTTTCCCAGTTTAGTTTTGTATTTCCTATGTTCTGCCATTCCAGCATTAAAGCTGTGATTTTGAGTTCATCCCCGTGTCTGTGAGTTTTGCGTTTGGGTCCTCCTCCTGCCTGCCACACAGCGAATCATGACATTTACGGCCTTCAGCGTATTTAATACTTCCACTAGCCCGTGCGGGGCTTCAAGCATTCGTCCGAATACTTCACCTGCCCAGGTGTCTGACTTGGCCGTTGTTTTGGAGTTTTTTGACCTGCTGGTCTGGGCCTGCTCTTCTCTTGCCGGCATTGGCAGCTCGATAAAAGCCGGTTGTGCCATCCTTTCCACCGGTGAAATCATGTCCTCGTTTGTAGGGGTCCGATCCGCTTCTCCACTCTGGTCTGGCAGGCTCTCCTTTGATGCTTCGGCTCCTGGCCTGTCTCCTCTCTCATGCGAACGGGGAGGCGAGGTCGAGCCTTCATCTGCAGCTGATGCTATCACTTTCCCTCCCCCACTCAGGGACTGACATTTAACTGTCATAGGCCCTTCATTATGGAACACTAGTGGCGCGCTGGTGTATTCAACACCATCTGGGCCATGAACTTGTAATCCCCCAAGGGTCATCACAGGCATGATATGTGGTCGTCTTGCGGCGTTAGATGATAATGTGGCCCAAGGATGTGTTTTTGTTGTGTAATACATGTTAGCATCTCCTGGTTTTGGAATCCAATGCTTCATTTGGTCCTCCAGCTTCTTATTTTGCTTTTTCAGTTGTTTCAAAGCCTCCACTATGCTCTCCATGTCTTCTGTCTCACCTGTGTCATCCTCCTCCATCCAGGAGGATGCTCCGTTGCACAGGAACATCCACTTGCAGCACTTTGCATGAGTTTCCTGTAATTTCTTGATTTGTCGTTTTGCTCTCCAGTTAATTGAACGTGCCTCTGCCTCAGTTTGCAGTTGTTCCAGTTGTTGCTCACATCTCTCTCCTTCTATTCTGAGCACAAGACTTAGGGCTATTTTGTCGTCCAGCCCTCTCTGTTGGGAAGCAATAAGTTTGCTTAGCTCAGCTTCCATTGTTTTGCATTCCTTCTCAGCTAATTTTGATGATCCAGGGGAAGCCAAGCGAATGGCTCTCTTTAGCTGTTCCAGCTGCTCCTTCAGAGGCTTATAGCCTCTATGCCCACTTAGTGTCATGCTCGGGCCGTCAGCCATTATCCTAGAACACAGGCTTACCTCCCTCTTTGTGACGTTATACGGCTCCTCCTCCTGGGTCACCCCGCAACGTCTGCCTGTTATCTTTCAGAATTACTCTCACTCCTCCACCGGTCACTGTCTCCTTGTGACCTGCTTGGTAAGACACACAGCCAACCCAGTGTGTCAAAAATTTAACCAAGCCTCTATCAATATACACATATAATCACCACTTTTCGCTCTGTAACATAAATGTTATAAAATCAGACACACTGCGTGTTGTCCTTGGGGCACGAAACAATAGCACAGCTCAAATGCATTCACACAGCCTTAATTTTTCTACAAAAATTGCCCCACAGCAGTATCATGTTTCCTCACATACTGGTAAATACACCGTGTTGTTTACAGAGCAAGAGAGCTATGGACCAGTTAAATCCAAACTCCTCAATAATTAGCTGTATAACTCGCTCTACTTCAATGCCTAACCATAATACTCTGATTAGTTTTATTTATATTAAATAATAATCCATCCATCCATCCATCTTCATCCGCTTATCCGGGGCCGGGTCGCGGGGGCAGCAGCCTAAGAAAAGAGGCCCAGACCTCCCTCTCCCCAGCCACCTCCTCCAGCTTATCCGGGGGAATACCAAGGCGTTCCCAGGCCAGCCGAGAGATATAATCTCTCCAGCGTGTCCTGGGTCTGCCCCGGGGCCTCCTCCCGGTGGGACATGCCTGGAACACCTCACCCAGGAGGCGCCCAGGGGGCATCCTTGTCAGATGCCCGAACCACCTCAGCTGGCTCCTTTCGATGTGGAGCAGCAGTTGCTCTACTCTGAGCCCCTCCCGGATGGCCGAACTTCTCACCCTATCTCTAAGGGAGAGGCCAGCCACCCTTCGGAGGAAGCTCATTTCTGCCGCTTGTATCTGCGATCTCGTTCTTTCGGTCACTACCCACAGCTCGTGGCCATAGGTGAGGGTAGGGACGTAGATCGACCGGTAAATTGAGAGCTTCGCTTTTACACTCAGCTCCCTCTTCACCACGACGGACCGGTGCAACGTCCGCATTACTGCAGCTGCAGCCCCAATCTGTCTGTCGATCTCCGGCTCCCTTCTCCCATCACTCGCGAACAAGACCCCGAGATACTTGAACTCCTCCACTTGGGGCAGGAACTCATCCCCGACCCGGAGTGGGCACTCCACCCTTTTCCGGCTGAGAACCATGGCCTCGGATTTGGAGGTGCTGATCCTCATTCCCGCTGCTTCACACTTGGCTGCGAACCGTTCCAGTGCGAGCTGGAGGCCTTCACCCGATGAAGCCAACAGAACCACATCATCTGCAAAAATCAGAGATGAGATTCTGAGGCCACCAAAGCGAAAGCCCTCCGCCACTTGGCTGCGCCTAGAAATCCTGTCCATAAAAATTATGAACAGAACCGGAGACAAAGGGCAGCCCTGGTGGAGCCCATCACCCACCGGGAACGAGTCCGACTTATTGCCGGCAATGCGAACCAAGCTCTTGCAACGGTTGTATAGGGATCGAATGGCCCGTAGCAATGGGCCAGACACCCCATACTCCCGCAACACCTCCCACAGGACACCCCGAGGGACACGGTCGAATGCCTTCTCCAAGTCCACAAAACACATGTAGACTGGTTGGGCAAACTCCCATGCACCCTCAAGTATCCTGGAGAGGATAAAGAGCTGGTCCAGTGTTTTGCGACCAGGACGAAAACCGCATTGTTCCTCCTGTATCCGAGGTTCGACTAATGGACGAACTCTCCTTTCCAGCACCCTGGCATAGACTTTCCCAGGGAGGCTGAGGAGTGTGATCCCCTGTAGTTGGAACACACCCTCCGGTCCCCCTTCTTAAAGATGGGGACCACCACCCCGGTCTGCCAGTCCACAGGTACTGCCCCTGATCTCCACGCAACATTGCAGAGGCGTGTCAACCAGGACAGCCCTACAACGTCCAGAGCCTTCAGGAACTCGGGGCGGACCTCATCAACACCAGGGGCTCTGCCACCAAGGAGTTGTTTAACTGCCTCAGTGACCTCGCCCCCGGAAATTGGCGGATCATTCCCCTCACCCCCAGACTCTGCCTCCTCCTCGGAAGACGTGTCAGTGGGATTAAGGAGGTCCTCGAAGTATTCCTTCCACCGCCTGACAATTTTCTCAGTTGACGTCAGCAGCGCTCCGCCAGCACTATACACAGTGCAGGTAGAGCACCGCTTTCCCCTCCCGAGACGCCTGACGGTTTGCCAGAATCTCTTCGAGGCAGTCCGAAAATCTTTTTCCATGGCCTCTCCGAACTCCTCCCACACCCGAGTTTTTGCTTCAGCCACTGCCCGAGCCGCATTCCGCTTGGCCTGTCGATACCTGTCGGCTGCCTCCGGAGTCCCACAGACTAACCAAGCCCGATAGGACTCCTTCTTCAGCCTGGTGGCTCCCTTCACCTCTGGTGTCCACCATTTGGTTCGGGGATTACCACCACGGCAGGCACCAACCACCTTGCAGCCGCAGCTCAATGCAGCAGCTTCGGCAATGGAGACGCTGAACATGGTCCATTCGGACTCAATGTCCCCAGTCTCCCTCGGAATGCTGTTGAAGCTCTCCCGAGGTGTGCGTTGAAGATCTCGCGGACTGGGGCCTCTGCTAGACGTTCCCAGCACACCCTCACTACGCGTTTAGGTGCACCAGGTCTGTCCAGCGTCCTCCCCCGCCACCTGATCCAACTCACCACCAGGTGGTGATCAGTTGACAGCTCAGCCCCTCTCTTTATCCGAGTGTCCAGAACATATGATCGCAGGTCTGCTGATACGATTACAAAATCGATCATCGACCTACGGCCTAGAGCGTCCTGGTGCCACGTGCACTTATGGACACTCTTATGTTCGAACAGGGTGTTCGTTATGGCCAAACTGTGATTAGCACAGAAGTCCAATAACAAAGCACCGCTCGGGTTCAGATCAGGGAGGCCATTCCTCCCAATCACGCCCCTCCAGGTCTTGCTGTCGTTACCCACGTGAGCATTGAAGTCTCCCAGCAGGACAACAGAGTCTCCAGGTGGAGCACCCTCCAGCACCCCCCCCCCCCAGGGACTCTAAGAAGGCTGGGTACTCCGACCCCTATGGCGCCTCCTGCGGGTGGTGGGCCTGAGGGAGGATGGGCCCATGTCTCCTCTTCGGGCTGTGCCCGGCCGGGCCCCATGGACTAAGGCCCGGCCACCAGACGCTCGCCCTCGGGCACCCTCCCCGGGCCTGGCTCCAGGGCGGGGCCCCGGTAACCCTATCCCGGGAAGGGTAAACTGTTCCCTCGGTATCCTTTTCATAAGGGTCTTCTGAATTCTTCTACCTGGATCCTGGACTACCTCACCGACCGACCACAGTATGTGAGGACTCAGGGCTGTGTGTCGGACAGGGTCGTCTGCAGTACGGAGGCCCCACAGGGAACGGTTCTGGCTCCGTTCCTCTTCACCATCTACACTGCAGACTTCTCCCACAATTCCACCCAGTGCTTCCTGCAGAAGTTCTCTGATGACTCTGCAATAGTCGGCCTCATCACTGATGGGGACGACAAGGAGTACAGAGGTCTGACCCAAGACTTTGTGGACTGGTGCCAGCTGAACTACCTCCAGATCAACGCCAGTAAAACCAAGGAACTGGTGGTAGACTTCCGCAGGCACAAGCATTCTCCACTGCAACCACTGAACATCCAAGGTATGGACATTGAGGCTGTGGACAGCTACAGGTACCTTGGTGTTCATCTGAACAATAGACTGGACTGGACTCATAACTCAGACGCCCTCTACAGGAAAGGGCAGAGCAGGCTGTACCTGCTGCAGAGACTCAGGTCGTTTGGAGTGGAGGGCCCACTCCTGAAGACCTTCTATGACTCTGTTGTGGCTTCTGCTATCTTTTATGGTGTGGTCTGCTGGGGCGGCAGCATCTCTGCTGGGGACAGGAAGAGACTGAACAGGGTGATCCGAAGGGCCAGCTCTGTTCTAGGATGCCCTCTGGACCCAGTGGAGGTGGTGAGTGACAGGAGAATGGTGGCTAAGCTGTCATCCCTGATGGACAACATCTCCCACCCCATGCAGCAGACTGTGACAGCACTGAGCAGCTCCTTCAGTGGGAGACTGCGGCACCCACGGTGTGGGACGGAGAGATTTCGCAGGTCTTTCCTCCCCACTGCTGTCAGACTCCATAATAAAGACTTTAACTGATCAAGCACACACATCCATACATATGCAATAATACTAAGTGCAATAATCCTTTCTGTCATCGTTGTATTTTTACTCAGTTGTATATAGTATTTGTATTTGTATTCTATTTTTATCTTATTGTATATTTATTTTATTGTATTCTACTCTATATAGTATTTTATTCTATTCTGTACAGTTGTGTACTGTATTTATTCTTATTGTATTCTAATTTTTGCCTCATAACTTTTGCACTGTCCACTTCCTGCTGTGACAAAACAAATTTCCCACGTGTGGGACTAATAAAGGTTATCTTATCTTATCTTATCTTATTATCAAATAATAATAATAATAATAATAATGGATTGGATTTATATAGCACTTTTCAAGGCACCCAAAGCGCTTTACAATGCCACTATTCATTCACTCTCGCATTCATACACTGGTGGAGGCAAGCTACGGTTGTAGCCACAGCTGCCCTGGGGCAGACTGACAGGAAGCTCTTGGAGGGGTTAAGAGTTTTTGGTCGGTGCGTTGTTTTTTTGGTTGGGTGTTGCCGCGTGCTCTGTGTGGTGGTTTGTTTTGGGTTTTTGTTTTTGGTGTTTTTTTTTTTTTGTTGGTTTTTTTGTGTTTTTGTTTTTTTGTTGGTTTTTTGTTTTTTTGTGGGGTTTGGTGTGTTTTTGTTTTTTGGTTTTTGTTGTTTTTGTTGTGGTTTTGTGGGGTTTTTGGGTTGTGGGGTTGGGTTGTGGTTTTTTGTTGGTTCTTTTTGGGGGTTTTGGGGGTTGGTGTTTTTGGTTGGTTTTTTTGTGGGGTTGGGTGTTGGTTTGTTTTTTTTTTTTTTGTGTTTGTTGGTTTTTTGTTGTTGTTTTGTTTCTGTTCTTTTTTTTTTTTTTCTGATTCTTGTGTTATGTTGAATGCGTTTTTGATTTTTTTTGTTTTTTTTTTGTTTTTGGTTTGTTCTTTGTGTTGTTGTTTTTTTTTTTTGTTTGTTGTTGTGTGTTGTTTTTTTGTTTTGTTGATTTTTTTTTTTTTTTTTTGTGTGTTTTTTTTTTTTTGTTGTTTTGTTGTTGTTGTTTTTTTGTTGGGTGGTTTGGTTTTGGGGTTTGTGGCGTTGGGTCGTTGTTGTTGTGTTTTGGGTGTGGTTTTTTTGTTTTTCTTGTGTTGTGTTGGTGTTTGTTTTGTTGTTTTTGTGTTTTTGTGTGGGGTTTTTTCCCCCCGGTGGGGTTGGGGTTTTTTTGTTTTTGTTGTTTTTTTGTTGGGGGTGTTTGTTTTGTTGTTTTTTTTTTGGTTTTTTTGGGGGTTGGGGGGGGTGGGTTTTTTGTGTTTTGGGTGGGTGTTGTTTGGTTTTTGTTTTTTGTTTTTTTTGTTTTTTGTTGTTTTTTTTGTTTTGTTTTTTGTGGTGTTTTTTTTTGGTGTTTTTGTGTTCTTTGTTTGTGTTTGTGTTTGGTTTTTTTTTTGGGTTTTTGTTTTTGGTGGGTTTTTGTGGTTGGGGGGTTGTTGGGGGTTGGGTGTTTGGGGGGGTGGGTTGGGGGTAGGGTGGTTGCTGGGGTTTTTTTTGGTGTTTTTTGTTTGTACCGGGGGGGTTGGGGGGTTTTTTGGTTTTGGTTGTTTGTTTTGGGTGGTTTTGTTGGTTGTGGGGTTTGTGTGGTTTTTGGGTTTTGGGGTGTGGGTGTGTTGGGGGTGGTTTGTTGTTGGGTTTGTTGGTTGGGTTTTGGGTTTTGGTGGTTTCGTTTGGTTTTGTTGTTTTGGGTTTTTTTTGTATTGGCCTGGGGGGGGGTTTGGTGGGGTTTGTGTGTTTGGTGTTTTTGTGTTTTTTGGTTTGGTTGGGGTTTGGGTGGGTGTGGGTGTTGGTTGGGTGGTGGTTGGGTTTTTTTTTTTTGTGGTTTGTGTGGGTGTTTTGCCATTTCGCGCCAACTCGGCCCCTCTGCGCCAACTACCAGTAGGCAGTAGGTAAGTCTGTCCTTGCCCAAGGAAACAACGACCAGGACAGCGAGCCCAATGGATCGAACCGGCGACACTTCCCGGTTACAGATACGCTTCCCCACCAATATTTCAAAGCCTTTCAAACACACACACATACATACATACAATGTCAACCAAACGTTTTCAAGCACACCATTGCCTCCTTTGAATCCACTAATCACTTGGAGACGTCTTCACAAATAACTACATTATTTCCCAAGCAAAGCCCCTCTCAAAATCCTCTTTGGTTACCGTCTACTACAGACTCTATCGTAGCGTAAGCAAAGTGAGCCGCCTCTGTGGGCTCCCAATTCGGGTCGTTTTCGTTCACGGTTATCTCCTTCAACCCTCGAAATAGGAAAAGGCAACGTTGTATATAGGCATTTAGCTCGTGCACCTCAATCACGGACCACACTGTCCTCTCATAAGGTGAGACACCTTCCTCTGTCACTATGTGACAATTAGAGTTCACCTCCAAAACACCCTCCATCTCTGGAATTTCTATATTACAAGTCGCAAAATGGAGCATTGCCATGTTTGCCTGTACTCTATTTAAACAGCAAGTTATCAGTGTTGACTGGGACTGTTTAGTGTATGGGACTCAAAATATTTATTTATTGTTAAAAGACAGATGTTAAACAGGTTCTAACAAATCCACTTTATTGCGTGTTCATATATTTTCCTTTTGTCTGGGTGACTCACCCAATGTGCTTTATTTTGACGTTATTAATTATGTCACGCTTATTAGTGGCTCATGATTGCTTACGGCCTAATGTCTGAACTTGACTGCAAAGGCAGAGCATCATTCCATCCTTCCAGGTTGTGTCAAAGAACTCCACTTCTCTTTGTCAAGGCTAGCTAATAAATACTTTTATTAGCTTTTACTGCCTCATAGTATGGCTCTTAAAATCAGTTGTGTTATCAGTGTGAAATGTTGTAAATCTAATTAAATTTTGTTTTCAGTTAACGTGCAGCAGTTTAATCCGAATTATAAACACTCCCCTATCCTCTTCATAAGCTGAAGTGACTCAGTCTTAAATGCTTTTTACATTACTTAAATCAACAAGCAATTGGATTAATGAAGCACATATTCACAGCAATGAATCAAAGGCCATTTATATTGTTATAACATCAAAACCAGCAACTTATTTACAGACTTTCAGCAATAATTATAACTTATTGTTGCAAGGCTCGAACACACTCTGGAATTGTGGAAGTGAAAAAGCTCCTTTCTCCTCCCAGCCGCCGGCTCATTTGCATGTTCACACACCGTCTAAAAATAGCTCGCAGCGCTGCAGCTTGCACTGTCACCCACAGTCTCACACAAGCTCTGTTCTTTATTTATATTACAAAGACGTCTTATCTCTACAATCACTGAAAGGCCTGACAGATTTAGCACCCTAACAAATTTCAACAACTGTAAGTTTAACGCGGTTACTCACGACGAAAGTCTAACTTTTTTGCTTACTCAATTTAACCCGAATTGTTTCCACATTTCTCTCGGGCTAATTTTAAAGAGCGCCTAACAATTCGACAATATTTCACCGTTATACGGGTCTCACAAAGAAAGTCTCACTTTTTTGTCCACTCACATTAACCAGAATCAGTTCCCTCATTCTCTGTGCCTTAATTTTAAGAGCGCTCTACACTATTTCGACAAATGTAAGTTACACGGGGCGCACCGACGAACGGCGAACTTTTTTGTAATCAATGACCCAGTATCAGACTCTAACTGTATCGGGCCCATCACTAACGTCCCCTCACTCCAATTTAACTGTGTCCACATAAAGAGACATCACACCAGTTCCAACCGTGCGGAGACTATAACTCCAGCTTATTTCAGGATGCCCTGTCACCCCACAGACAGCCCAACCGAAACTACTCCCTGTTCGACGACAGTCAAAAGTCCGCGCGGCCACGCAGGCGGTGAGACGCTAACCGAATGGGCGAGGCGCGTGTGTAGCAGTGGCCGTATTGTCCCGTCCGGGAACAAGGAGCAGCAAGGGGGGGAAAAAGCGGCAACACGGGAAACAATTGAGGCCGGGAATAAGGCAAGGGCCACCGAGAGAGCAAGGGCACACAGGATCCACCAACCGGAGGTAACAAGGGGGACGGAACCAACAACAGAAACC
>NW_024387541.1:0-17979 GCF_900408965.1 Simochromis diagramma
GAATTTAGCAGAAGTACAAGATATTTCAAGATATGCAACCATCAATACTCACCTGTGATTCTCCAGTTTTCATTGAAAAGAAAAGGCAACTTGGGTGGTTATGTCCTCTCAATTTTACAGTGTCACTGTCAAGGTTATTATCGTTAACGAAAACTAACGAAATAACGAAAACTAGAAGTGAAAAAACATTTTCGTTAACGGAAATAAAAATAAAAACAAAAAAGGAAAACTAACTAAAACTGTAATGAGGTTCACAAAACTAACTAAAATTAACTGAATTTATAGCAAAAATGTGTTTAGTTTTCGTTGATGTGTGCGTGTCATACAATAGTCAAAGGTGAAAATGAAGTTTAGTTTCCAGATTTATTTCTTGCTGTCTAATTATGCCAGCAGGTGGCAGCACGTTAGTCGAGTCGTCTGTGTTGCTGCTCCGTCCACGTGCAGAATCATGTCAGGAAAAGTCGGGAGAAAGCGCCAGATTCCAATTTGGGATTACTTTGAATATGACTGTGTTTTGGATAAAGCAAGTGTCTTGTAGTGGAAAGAGACAAATTATGAGGGGCATTTCTAAAGGGAAAAAAAATCCACAAACCTTAAAGTGCACTTGAAAAGTGCACTTCCAGACCATCTCCGAGGCAAGCTTTCCCAGATGAATGTGCCTGATCCCATCTGCCGGTGGATCACTGACTTCCTGACGGACAGGAAGCAGCATGTGAGGCTGGGGAAAGAAATGTCTCGACTCCCGGACCATCAGCACCGGCTCCCCTCAGGGCTGTGTTCTTTCTCCTCTGCTCTTCTCCCTGTACACCAACTGCTGCACCTCCACCCACCAGTCTGTCAAGCTAATCAAGTTTGCAGATGACACCACCGTTATTGGACTCATCTCGGACGGGGATGAGTCTGCCTACAGGAGGGAGGGTTGAACGTCTGGTGTCCTGGTGCAGCCACAACAACCTGGTGCTGAATGCCCAGAAGACAGTGGAGATTATGTGGACTTCAGGAAGCACACAGCTCCACTCCCCCCCATCATCCTGACTGACACCCCCATCACCTCTGTGGACTCATTCCGCTTCCTTGGTACCACCATCACCCAGGACCTGAAGTGGGAGCCCACCATCACCTCCGTCATTAAGAAAGCCCAGCAGAGGATGTACTTCCTGAGGCAGCTGAACAAATTCAACCTGCCAACATGGACGATGATGCAATTCTACACATGCAATCATCGAGTCCATCCTCACCTCCTCCATCACCGTGTGGTACGCTGGAGCCACTATCCAGGGACAAACAGAGACTGCAGCGTGTTGTGCGCTCTGCTGAGAAGGTGATTGGCTGCAGACTCCCATCTCTGCAGGACCTGTACACCTCCAGGACACTGCGGCGTGCAGCTCGGATCTCAGCTGACCCTTCTCACCCTGGACACAGTCTGTTTGACCTGCTCCCCTCAGGCAGGAGGCTCCGGTCCATTCGCACCAGAACCTCTCGCCATAAGAACAGTTTCTTCCCCTCTGCTGTTGGACACATGAACAATAACCGTACTGACTGTCCCACCACTAACTCATGACCCTACGCTGTGTTCACTGCATCATTCCATGTTTGGCACTGATCACCACCTGCACTCATGTATATATCATGTATATATCTACCTACTTAGCACTTTTAATTCTTATTCTTATTTTTATTTTCATGTCTATTTAAGCGTAATTTATGACAGTATTTATAACAGTATGTTTGCACTGAAGCACCACAGTGATTTCCTAATGTTGTAAACCCGCTCAACATTTGGCAATAAAAACCCTTTCTGATTCTGATTCTGATTCTGATTCTGATTCTGAAAAGCTCACACAAGAAGGCTAACCTAGCTTACCTTGAGAAGGTAAGGGAGCACACTCAACCCTCATCCCTAGAAAACAGAAGCTAACCCCAGGCAAGGCAGCGTGATGCACCCCGAGACAACAGGACTGGGATATCTACATAACTGTGAGAGTCAATTGCCTTCAAAAAATTTATCAATTCACTTGAACCAAAATTTTGAACACCCTGGTGCTGCAAGAGTTAATAGTCTCATTGGGGCCAAGATATACATTTTATAGTTGCCTGGTATCAATGGTTGTTCATCGGTCTTTATTTATTTATTTATTTATTTATTATTATTTATTTATTTAAAGAACCCATAGGTGGGAATGTGAGTTGTCTGTCTCTGCATGTTAGCCCTGCGACAGACAGGCGACCTGTCCAGGGTGCAGGGTATGGTAGCTGGAATAGCAACATACCCAAGGATAAGCAGAAGAGAATGACTGATATGATGAAACTGGGATTTTGTTACACTTAATTATTGCAAACACAACTAAAACTATCAAACTGATCAAAACTAAACTGAAACTAAGGATTTTCAAAAAAATAAAAACTAAACTAAACTAGCAAACAATTGGTAAAAACGAATTAAAACTGATATAAAATCGAAAATCTGAAGTCAAAACTAAATAAAAATAAAAACTAATGAAAATTGCAAAACTATTAAAACCCTGGTCACTGTACATCTGGAAGCATAGCAATCACACTGCCAACCAGCACTCTGACTTATTTCCTGTTTGTCTTCACTGCTAAACAGGGGCAATGACCTGTTTTCAAAATAGACATGTCTTCTTCTTATCTGATCAGTTAGTAGTCAGAAGCTATCAGGTTCTTCAAGTAGACCATCAAGCTGCTTGACACCTGCTGATGAGAGATTTTTTTGCTACATGCACCATGCACATAACACAATCTGGAGATCTAATCTGAAGATCTGAAACTTACCACAAAACACTAGACTGTTCTGCCTCAGAACAAAGAAAGGTTTGGCTGATGTTTTCTCAACAACAATGTCTGGTGCAGAGGTGAAGTCATGTTTTTTTTAGGTCAACCATGTTTCTGGAGGTGAAAAGAAAAACGTTTTCATTGAGGTTCCTCTTTGAAAGAACCCATCTTCATACTTTGTTGTGTTTAATCAATTCAGTTTATTGAACTCTACTAAAGCTCTCTTTGAGTTGCAATTTTGATACATGGCCTCTTCTAAAGGGTGTTTGCTGACAATCTCTGTCATTTAATTCATGACAGTTGTCTCAGGGTACTTTCTATGTGATGCATCCAAATAGTCTTACAGCCTTAACCCTTTAAGACCTACCACAGAACCAAGTCCGCCAGAGCTTATATTTTATTTTTACATGCTGTGGAGCCATTTTTGGGAGCATTTCAAGTTGCTATACATTAATACAACCATTATAGCCCAAATTTTAATAATTTGTATGCATTAAGTGCATAGTAATTACATAAATTGCAAAAAAAAGTGCAATAAATTACAAAAAAATTAAAACTGTTTTTGTTTTTTTAACATATATTTCTAGTTAGAGAAATTTAAGAGGCTTATCCCTCAAAACTGCAAATACAAAAAAGTTGCACAAAATAGTTTCCTACCACTTTAGTGTCTTTATAGTTTTATTTTTATAGTGGGGCGATCGTGGTTCCACAGAAACGGGGCACGAAAAGAAAAAGCACGCTCTCCAATTTTTAGGTGTTTTAGTAGGTGTTACAATAAAGTTTAATGAACTTTTAGAAGGCCAGAGTCCTGAGATCGTAGAGCATGAGATGGAACATAAAGGTCTAAAGCCAATCAGTTTAAAGCCTTGTAGGTGAGCAGCAGGACCTTAAAATCTGCTCGAACCTAACAAGGTAGCCAAAGCTGAGATCTCAGAACAGGGCTCAAATTTCTCAGTTCTTGTTAAAATGCGAGTAGCTGCATTTTGCACCATCTGTAGACCGCTAAAACTTTTCTTTGGTAGGCCAGAAAGAAGAGCATTGCAATAATCAATACGGCAAGACACAAATGCATGGACAAGAACCTCTGCAGTGTCTGATTCTGGCGATGTTCCTGAAAATGATAAAAGGTGGTCTTTGTTATCTCTTTTACATGAGATTTAAAGGAGAGCACCATGTCGAACCACACACCCAAGTTTTTTACCGTGTTCCAGCAATTTATGGCACTGTCATCAGTTTTCAAGATGAAATTTTGGGACAAGTGCTGAAATTTGTGTGGCCCAATGACCATCAACTCTCTCTTATCAGTATTTAGGAGCAAGAAATTATCCGATAACCAGCTCTTAATTGCAGATAAACAAAATTCTAGTTTAGAGACTTCAGCACAATTTCTAATGGTTAAAGGAACATAAAGCTGCAGGTCATCAGCGTAATAATGAAAGGTTAATTAAAAGAACATAAAAGGACACCAAGAGGCAGCAGGTACATAGAAAACAGCAATGGTCCAATTACGGAGCCCTGAGGGACCCCATGCCTCACTGCACAAGTCTTGAAAATTAAACAAACTGGTCAGGAGGGCCAGTTCTATCCCAAACTGTCCGCTGAAGTCCGTCGAGCAGGTTGGGGAGGACAGGATGTTGTCTAAGCTAACATCCATCATGGACAACACCTCCCACCTCTTGCATGAGACTGTACGAGCACTGAGCAGTTCGTTCAGCAGTAGACCTTTACACCCACAGTGTAGGAAAGAATGCTACTGCAGGTCATTCTTACCAGCAGCTGTCACTCTGTAATGCAGCTTAACATTCCTTTGGCCATCTTACTCATCAGCTTATTTGTTCACTGTACATTTAATACATATACATAATACATAGGAAAGAAGGGTTTCCAGTTCCTGCAGAGTCTGGCTGATCTTGATCTGGAGGACATCTATAGTGAAATGGACCTGTCTTATCCTTTCACTTAGAAGCTGATTTTGTGCTCTCTGTAGAATCAAGTCTGCTCTGTATCCCCTGACAGTGGATCCAAGGCACAAGCTCTTAGGAACAACTCCTAAGAACAACTCTGCTTTGTCTGCATCTTAGGTTGAAATGGAGATGGTTCCTATAATCCGCTCGTTTTCTTGATTCCCTTTCATACTCCCGCACCAGTTGAAGGGTGTTCCTCCCAAAATGTACGGCAATATGTCTGTGAAGTTTCTCAGTCATCCAGGTCATCGTAGTCTAAGGAGCTTGGAAAGAAAAGCAACTGGACTTCTTTAAGTTGTTTGAAGACGTTTTACCTCTCATCTGAGAAGCTTCTTCAGTTCTAAGGTCAAATGGCGGAGAGTTCCCGATTTAAACCCAGTGGGAGTTCCCCCCCATCCTCTATCGAGGATGCCAATGTTCACATTTTGGACAGAGAGGACAGATGGTTTGAAAGGGGAGTGAAAGAAGCCATCTATGTCCACTGTGAGCGACCATCTTTGAACAGAGGCGGGGGTTTACGACACCAACTCTCTGCCATCTATAATCCAGTTTTGAGTTTCCTTCCCAGACACCTTAACGCCCACTCACATCCTGGGCCATCTGACCTCAGGAAATCACATGATAGGGTGGGGCCAGGTTTCACAATGAGCTCACCCGAAACCTTTGCTGATTGTGACCCACACCCGTTTTCACACCTTGGCTCATGTGATTAGGTAGAGGATCATGAGGGGGTCCTTTTGTCCCTCTGTGGGGGGTTACTCCCACTGGGTTTATATCTGGGACTCTCCGCCATTTGACCTTAGAACTGAAGAAGCTCCTCGGATGAGAGGTGAAACGTCTTCAAGCAACTTAAAGGAGTCCAGACGCTTTTCTTTCCAAGCTCCTTAGACTACGATGACCTGGATGACTGAGAACATTCACAGACATCTTCCAATCAGTAGGAGACCTGCTCTGCTTCCTGAGCTACAGCCACATCTTACACATGTAACATTAACTCAGGTTTATGTGATGCACACCATTCACAACAAAACACAGGATGGGCTATTTGCTTTCCGTCCCAGCAGCTCTCTTCTGCATTGTCAGCCCAGGAAACTAAGTCAGGCTCGCTAACTCAGGAGTCCCATGAGTCCTATGACCTTACCAAGGCTGCTGGGTAATGTAATTCACGCTGACACATACTTTTCTACAGTGGATGTGTAGACTGGGGACTAAAATTAAGGCACATGTGGCCAGAAGGGGACAGAGGAGGAATGCCTCCCCTGTACCTCAGTGACAAACTTGTAATCCTCTGCAAGTGTGGTGGTGTGATGGAGCGGGAGGAGGGACAGGAGGGGTTTCCGCATGCTCTCCAGCAAACTCTGGGATACCAGAAAACAAAAGGTTATCTCTTATGTCTCCAAAAAGTTGATTCTGTTCATCTGGACGTAGCGGTTTGTGGGAGAAACGTTTCGTCACACATCCAGGTGACTTCTTCAGTCTCAGCTGACTGCAGGTTTCCCCAATCTTATAAACAGCACATTTGCATAATGACTGAAACCAGCCTGAAGGAACAATGGGCTGGGAGGTCAGTTCCTTAATCATAATTATGCAAATTCTCATGACCATTGATCAACAACCACTGACCAAAACCCACTGATCAATGGCCATGAGTACCATTCACAGAGAGTTGGGGAATGGCTGCAATCAAGCATTGTAAGATGGTGAAAGATGTACCATCATGGTGAAAGATCACCATCTTGCTTTCACATAAGTGTTGCAAGTGAAGTGGTGGCAATAAACTTTTAATGTGAAAAACAAAATCCAGGAAGCATTTACTTTATGTGACATGCAGGCCTTGTGCTATTCATAACACACTCTTAAAGAGTACAGTACAAACCCAACTGAGCAGCTCAGAAAGTTCTTCACTTAAACAACAGCCAATCAGAAAAGAGCATCAAACCACAAGGCTGTGAATTTTGCCTCCTTGATGACACTCGAGGTCTTAGACTTTCAAACCGCTTCCTGTGCTCACACTGAACGTTAACACACGGCACGTACAGGACAGACACACACTTTCCCACAACTATACACACTCTATTATTAGTTTTGTCTTGAGGAATCTGACTGTAGCCTCCGCTGTTAGCTCAGTGGAAACAGTAGGAGGAAGTAGCTGATGTGTTAGTCATGGGCAACATACAAACATACAAAAAATATAAAACATACAGAAGCCCAGTGGCCATATTGTTCAGGGTTGTCTGTGCCTCCCAGTGTATCCATGTGTGTGGAGCCTGAGGTCTATACAGAATAAATCTGAGACCTGAATTTTTAAAAAGTTTGGTTTGTTGCAATGTTGGAACTGAATTTAAGACATTTATATTTATATCAGTGTCTCAGTTTCACATGTCACGTTGTTAATGTATACATAAATAAAAAAATCTTTACACACAATTTAAAAACCTTTAGATTATTTTTTACAATATCTAAAGAAAATGTGACCGATAATTAGTCATATACAGCTGCAAACATTATATTATTGTTGCAATAGCTACAAGTGCTGATGAATAGCTCATATTTTGATATAGCTCATATATCTTTCTTCTCTTCATGTAGACTGCTGCTGTGAAACCATGTAAACCAGAGAGTTTACAAGGTGATGCTTCAAAACATGCTGAAGCAACAAGATGAATATAAGAACTGGTCAACATGTCAGGATGATTCATGAAACTTGAATCTCGCAACTTAAATACTGTCACATTTCCATTGAACTCCTCATAGTTTAAGATTTACTGTGTGTGTGTGTGTGTGTGTGTGTGTGAGTGTGTGTGTGTGTGTGTGTGTGTGTGTTAAAGGTAACCGCCCTGCAGTAAAACTTGAGAACCTGTAGTCGCATCAGAAACAGGACGCTATGACCACAGAGTTAAAGTCAGTCTGTGTGACACAGATTAACGACATAATCCAGGTCACAAAGAACAACGCTCATTTTACTCTCATACAAACAGCAAAGAACAACAAGGTGATCATTTATAAATTTTGACTAAGTTTTGGAAAAACAAATGAAAGATGAAAGGTTAAAAACTAAGCCACGCATGCAGGAGAGAGGTTCAGTTCTCACGGCGCATCCAGAGAGTGTCCGGAGTGGTTCACGTTTTGTCGTGTGTGGTGGAAGATTTCTTTTCTCATGTATTAATCACATATTTAATCATATCACATTAGTTATAGTAATATCACTTTCTCACTTTACTATAGTAAGAGCACTCCTGTAGCTAGTTTGCATGCATGTGGAATGTAAACACAGTGAGGCCATTGTAATGGGAGAGGTTAAACAGATAGTGGGACTCCTGCTTATCAGGGATGTAAATCCTTAGGTGACGGCCAAGCAGAAAACAAGGTCATAATTCTCTCTGTGAGGGAGGAGGTATAGCCCCCCCGTGAGAGGCCAACATGTGAGTTGTGGAATGTTCTCTGTCTGTGTCTCTGTTTATAAGATGTAAGGGCTTTCTCCACATTGCAATGTGTTTATTAAACCCACTTCAAATCAAGCTCACTGGGTGTGTTGCAGGTTATTGTTAAATTCTCCACAACACATCTTACAGCCTCATTCAAGATTGATTCATTTGTTTTCTTTTCACCTCGAAAATATTACAAACAAAATAGCTGTTGATGGTAGGATGGAAAAGGTTTCCTTTAAATTGTTTCAAATTTATTGAAAATATATATTTTTAAATAACATGATGTCATCGCCTCCAAATGAATTGCTGAGTTGAGCCTCATATTGACCTCTGAACTCAGCAGAAACTCTGTACTTTACAGCTCACTGGTTTGCCTTGTTGCTCTTGATGCTCTCTCCCCTTCTCTTTGTTGGATCGTTGACTCTCCTGGACATCTTTCTCACCTGAGCCCGAAAAGTCTTACAGATGAAAAAGTAAACAAGAGGGTCCAGACAGACATTAAAAACTGACACCATGGTGGCAGCCTCCTTCAGGTAGTATAACACCCCACCCACAGAGTTATTCCAGAAAAAACTATAGGGAACACGAGCCAGGTGATAGGGCACAAAACAAACACAGAAGATGCTGACCAGCACCAACATGTTTTCTGCGAGATTTCACCAGCTTCTCAGAGGAGGCCAGCTGCCTCTGCTGTGCCTGCAACACCTTGCGGGAGGTGCTGTAGTAGAAGAAGACCAGGCATATGAAGACCAAGAGGAAGATGATGGTGCAGCTGATTTGAAATGTTTTATGAAGGACGCTGAATGACGTACTGAAGAGGGGCCCACAGTAGCAGCGGTCAGAGGCCAGAGGATTGTGAGTGATGAAGAACATAATGTTGTAGGCGATTGTTTGAGCCAGAAGAAAAACCCAGGTGACCGTGGAGACGACATGGGCAGTTCGTACTGTCTGCAGGATGTGAGTTCCTGAAGGATGGACGATCTTCAGATATCTGCAGAGAGAAGAGAAAATGTGGTAAAAAACTTCACCAAAAATAGTCACAGTGGTGCCAAATATGCAGAAGTCACTATACGGTGAAAATAAATATTCGTGTTGTTGCTAGGACTGAAGAGTTTGTAAATAACCCAATAATCTGGTTTTAACATTCTCGTGAACTGCAAATGATACTCAGTAAAGGTTTCTTACCTGTTAACAGCGATGTACCCCATGAACAGGATGCTGGCGTACATGTTGAGGTACAGGGAAGTAGCTCCAATGCTGCAGTGGAGTATGTAAACAATGCCAGAGCTGCTGGCATAGTGGATTATCCGCAGTGGCAGAGAGAGGCAGAGCAGGAAGTCAGCAGCTGTCAGGTGCTTCAGGTAGACCATCAAGCTGTTTGAGGCCTGCTGCCGAACTTGGTGAAAGTAAAACTTTAGGATGAAGCCATTGAGGAGTAAACCTACCTGAAGAGACACCGAGAGGATGAAGAGGACAGGACTTTCAAACATTCAGGTTCTAACAGGGCGCAATCTGAAAATTTTAACCGTACCAGAAACAGCAGACTGTAGACCAGCATAAAGAAAGGGTTGACTGATGGGATAAAAAGATCATGCGTGTGGTTGAGAGGTGAAGTCATATTTGTTGAGTCAATCATGCTTCTGTGGCTGAAAAATAAATACAAATCACAGAGGTTCTTCAAGACCAACCTTCTTTCATCTGATCAAAGTTAATTTATGTGTTTGAGGATGATTATTGTATTTAAGCTTTCACTTGATACAAAAATGACGGCACATGTAGATTAAAGCAGTCACTTATACTATCACATTACCATAACTTGATTGATTTTTTTTCTTGTGTTTTACCCTTTTCTCCCCAACACTCTTGGTCGTGTTTTATTTGAAGTGCAACTGGACATTGACCCACAAATTTTCATGAGAGTAGTAGCATGCCTTCTACTCTTTTTGGGACTTTTCACCACCACTTCTGGAGAACCTCTAAGCCACCCCATTGTTTACAGTAGGGAGCCGCTACTGGGCAACAGGTACTCCCGGAGGAGCAACCCAAGATTGCGAAGAAATTACGGCGTCGGAGGAGGGGATGCAGGACTGGAGTGAAGTAACGGGAAAGAAGGAGACGGTACAAACCAAGCATTCCATCCATTCTCATGGGTAATGTAAGATCTTTACCCAACAAGATGCAAGAGCTAATGGCGCTAACCAGACTGCAGTGGGAGTACCAGCAGAGCAGCCTCCTACTGATCCCTGAGACATGGCTCACGGACCACACACTCTGTCATAACTCTGGATGGCTTTCAACTGGTTAGAGGAATGCAATGGAGAGTGGTAAGAGGAGAGGTGGGGGACTGCCAATGTACATCAGTGAGCGATGGTGTAACCTGGACACATCACTGTAAGAACAGCGCTGTACCAAAGACATTGAACTGTCAGCAGTTAGCGTCCAGCCATACCACCTGGCCAGGGAATTTTCACATGTTATTGTGCTGACTTTTACATCCCACCCTCAGCCGACCCTACGGCAGCCTGTGAGTACAATCACTACAGGGAGTGCAGAATTATTAGGCAAGTTGTATTTTTGAGGAATTTTTATTATTGAACAACAACCATGTTCTCAATGAACCCAAAAAACTCATTAATATCAAGCTGAATGTTTTTGGAAGTAGTTTTTAGTTTGTTTTTAGTTTTAGCTATTTTAGGGGGATATCTGTGTGTGCAGGTGACTATTACTGTGCATAATTATTAGGCAACTTAACAAAAAACAAATATATACCCATTTCAATTATTTATTTTTACCAGTGAAACCAATATAACATCTCCACATTCACAAATATACATTTCTGACATTCAAAAACAAAACAAAAACAAATCAGCGACCAATATAGCCACCTTTCTTTGCAAGGACACTCAAAAGCCTGCCATCCATGGATTCTGTCAGTGTTTTGATCTGTTCACCATCAACATTGCGTGCAGCAGCAACCACAGCCTCCCAGACACTGTTCAGAGAGGTGTACTGTTTTCCCTCCTTGTAAATCTCACATTTGATGATGGACCACAGGTTCTCAATGGGGTTCAGATCAGGTGAACAAGGAGGCCATGTCATTAGTTTTTCTTCTTTTATACCCTTTCTTGCCAGCCACGCTGTGGAGTACTTGGACGCGTGTGATGGAGCATTGTCCTGCATGAAAATCATGTTTTTCTTGAAGGATGCAGACTTCTTCCTGTACCACTGCTTGAAGAAGGTGTCTTCCAGAAACTGGCAGTAGGACTGGGAGTTGAGCTTGACTCCATCCTCAACCCGAAAAGGCCCCACAAGCTCATCTTTGATGATACCAGCCCAAACCAGTACTCCACCTCCACCTTGCTGGCGTCTGAGTCGGACTGGAGCTCTCTGCCCTTTACCAATCCAGCCACGGGCCCATCCATCTGGCCCATCAAGACTCACTCTCATTTCATCAGTCCATAAAACCTTAGAAAAACCAGTCTTGAGATATTTCTTGGCCCAGTCTTGACGTTTCAGCTTGTGTGTCTTGTTCAGTGGTGGTCGTCTTTCAGCCTTTCTTACCTTGGCCATGTCTCTGAGTATTGCACACCTTGTGCTTTTGGGCACTCCAGTGATGTTGCAGCTCTGAAATATGGCCAAACTGGTGGCAAGTGGCATCTTGGCAGCTGCACGCTTGACTTTTCTCAGTTCATGGGCAGTTATTTTGCGCCTTGGTTTTTCCACACGCTTCTTGCGACCCTGTTGACTATTTTGAATGAAACGCTTGATTGTTCGATGATCACGCTTCAGAAGCTTTGCAATTTTGAGACTGCTGCATCCCTCTGCAAGATATCTCACTATTTTTGACTTTTCTGAGCCTGTCAAGTCCTTCTTTTGACCCAGTTTGCCAAAGGAAAGGACGTTGCCTAATAATTATGCACACCTGATATAGGGTGTTGATGTCATTAGACCACACCCCTTCTCATTACAGAGATTCACATCACCTAATATGCTTAATTGGTAGTAGGCTTTCGAGCCTTTACAGCTTGGAGTAGGACAACATGCATGAAGAGGATGATGTGGACAAAATACTCATTTGCCTAATAATTCTGCACTCCCTGTATAGTGTCTGTCAGCTACAGATGGCACATCCGCAGTCCCTCATTATTATCTCTGGGGACTTCAATCATGCCTCACTATCTGTCACTCTCCCTAGTTTCTCACAGTATGTTGACTGCCATACAAGGGACAGCAAAACCCTGGATCTATTATTTGCCAACACAAAGCAGGCTTACATCGCATCACCCCTCTCCCCGCTTGGCCACTCAGACCACAATCTGGTACTTCTCCACCACACTTATAAATGTGTATGGTGAAGAGTAAACCTCCCACAAAGAAGGTGATAAGGGTGTGGTCTGGGGAATGCCAGATCAGCTGAGAAGTCAGCTCAAAGGACGAAGGCAAGGAAGGCAGCAGTTCGCCTACTATTCTGGAATTGGGGTGGATGACGCTGTCAGCTACCTGTTACACCAATTCCTCTCTCACCTAGAGCAGGCGGGGAGGATCAGTGTTGCCCCCTGACAAAACTTTGCTAGACCCGCCCCTGCACAGTTACCAGCTGTCAGCTACCTAAAAAAGGATCCTGGTGTTATTTGTCTCTCAGAAACAGTTCATAACTTCCCTTCAACTCATTCATGTCACCTAAAAGGTAAACCTGTTTCTCCATCACTAGCTCTGATGATTCAGTAAGGACATCTCCTGGTTTCATCTTCATGTTTCCCTCTCACCACATATACAAACCGACATCATGACCAGCAGCTTTTACGGCTGTTGATAGGTTCGTAGCATAAACCTATAAGCTGTTCGCTGGAACGTTCAAGACAATTCTACTACACAGCAAGTGTCAAGATGTGACCCCATAAACGACTCCCCTAATCCTGCTGGTCTGGAAGTCCAGCAGTTCATCTACAAAAGACACTTAGACTAAAACAGATATACTTGTGTTTGCTACACCATAAAACAATAAAAGAAGGTACGACCTCTTCTCTTCTCATGACCCCAGGATGTGAGTGTGTACTGTATGAACACTCTGGAAGGCACACAGTCTTTACAGACTGCTAAGGATCAAACCTCTATCAATATGCAATTGATTATAAAACTATATATGAGTAAATATTTCTAAGCATAAATGACAATCAACCATATAAATCTAACAATTGTGGCTCCAGCAAACATCAGCTGATACTAGAAATTAATATTAAATAAACTCTAACAACAGCTGATCAAGCTTAAACGTGCTGCTGTTTAGCGCGACATCCGCTGGTTTCTCTGTCTGACGCAAAGTGGGCGATAAACAAACAAGAGAGCCGATCAGAGCTGATCATTGATCAGTTTCATGATTGAAGTAGAAACAGGAGAGGGAGGGTGAGAGGATGAGAGAAGAAGAGGCAGCTGTGCAGCAAATACACAGAATAACTCCAGCTGTGTGTCTTTTTCATTGTAGCTGAAGTCCGGGACAAACTGCATTTCTTTTCACCTCAAGACGAAACACGTAATATTTTCTCTGAATACGAGACAATTCTGGGATCAATAAAGTCTTATCTTATCTTATCTTATCTTATCTTATCTTATCTTATCTTATCTTATCTTATATATACTGAATCTTGAACACAGGCAGAAGGAGGCTGTGGTCCTGAGGTAGCTGTGTGAAGTGCTTCTCTTTCCTGTGGCAGGAGCTACTAAAAGTCATCTTTTAAGTTAAGTATGAAATCAGTAGAAATACAGATGATTTGAGGATGAGGAACCGGCAGGACTCACCTGTGTTTTTCCAGTTTTCGGTGAGCAGGAAAAGCTGCTTGTGCCTATACGTCCTCTCAGTTTAACAGTATCGCCGTTGATGAGGAAAAACACAGTAACCAAACTGCTAACCAGCGCTTTGACTTATTTCCTGTTTGTCTTCACTGCTATAAACAGAGACAGTAACGTGTCTTGAAGATGTGTGTTTATTACATACTTCATGTGTGTGCATTTCTTTACTTAGATGATCTCGTATTTAGTCACATCATTGATATTTGACAATATTTACAGGCTGAAATCTGCCAAAAGCACCAACAAGACAGATGATTTCTGACCTGTCTGTGCTGGACTTCAGTCCTTTTGGCTTGTTTTTGTTTTAAAATATTGCTGTTTTTAATTGCACTTTGACATTAACTTTAATTTTAAGTGCACTTGTTACTCTGTTTATCAAAACCACCAACACCAGCTGCATCATCATCCTTCAGTTGTTTTTTCATTTTCCTGGAGTTCTTCTACTAGAGCACCTCCTACAGGGTGTTGCTGGCAAAGCAGAGGCAGCTGGCCTCTTCTGCCTTTCATATTCAGTTGAGACCAGTGAGACCACTGCCTTACAACCCAGGCCTTCATAAACAACACAGGTTTTTACTGAGATTGGAGATCAATATGAGGCTCAAGTCAACACGAACATACTCCCAAACAGATAGCATGAGTTTATGTTCTTACTGTAGCCAAGCAGGTTACAGTGCCACACAGCAAAATCTCCAGTGTTAAATTAACACTAGAGAGTGTCTATATGGGTCCACACCTCTGAGTGTTAAATTAACACTTTTGACAGTGTTATATGTTTAAAAGTAACCTAGTCAGTTTTGCAGATTAACAATGGCTAACACTGAGCAGTGCTGATTTTCTAACACTGGAAAATAACTCAAAATGTTAGAAATATTCCAATTCAAGTTGATTTTAAATTGATCTTGTAAATAAACATTAATAGTTCTGTGTTTGCTCTGTGACAAACTGAGGACCTGTCACAGGGTGTACCCCGCTTCTCAACCTCTGACAGCTGAAATAGGCAGCAATGTTTGGCTGTTTTAGATTTAAAATTCTAACACTGAATCATTTAAACAGCACTTAACATTTGTCAGCATCAGAAAAAAAAGTGCAGAAATATTTGGTTTTCTTTAACTGTCACTTTAAGGTTTCTTTCAGGTGTTAAGTTGAATAAAACTGGTTTAGTAAATTTTCTGGGCTTTAATCACTTGGCTTTAGTTCCCTGCTGTAGCTCCACAGTCTCAGGGATGGACAGCCTGAGCACTGACAGAAAGCAGACAGCAGGTGGCAGCACATCACCAAGAGTAGTTCTGCTCACTGTGAATCTTCATCCCCAGTCTAACACAACAGAGGCCTAAGGTGACATTTAAATGTTCCAATCAGGGCACATTCAAACAAATAAAAATAGAAGTTTATCTCTAACACTGATAATTCCTGCTGTCAGGACAATGCTTTTAAAGAATACCAGTCAGCTGTAAAAATAGCTTTTAATCTTTATTTATATAAAAAAAAAACATTGAAAACAAAATGTAAACCAGAAAAACATTTACATGAAACAAGTATTTCGTTCTGAAAAGTGCAAAATGTTTAGGAAACAACATGACAAAGATTTTATTAGAAACTATGCTCAGTGGTGACATCAGCCATAGCATCATCATACGGATGGTCTTCATCTTCCTCAGTGGGTGGAGACATTGTTCTTTGATGGGAGTTTCTTCCTGTTAAGTATATAGTGGGCATTAATTGTATGAAACAATGCAAATGACCAAAAACTGACAGCCCACATTTCACTGATTGTTTAACAAAGAGAACATATCAAAAGTAATTCTTTTAGATTCAATTCTCATTTTGAACCTAATGGCCCTTCATGTATGCACACTTCTTCTTTTCCTTGCAGTGTTATCTGCCTCTCTGCAGCTTCTCTATTCTCTATTCCTGCCATCCCCCCAAAACCTCATCCCTATGGAGACTGTCTACTTCTACACCACCAGAAATCAGGCAGAAGGATCCAACCTTGGTCACAAACCACAGTTTGCTAGCCAGTGGATCCAGAATGCACTACTTCCAGAGAGAGGATGACTATAAATCATAGCCTTTATTTGTAATGGCAAATAAAACAAACTAGACAGAGACTACACACATAATGAGGGAGGACGCGACAAAGAACAGCAGCAGACACAGACTATAAATACACTGGAGGAGATTAGGAACGAGTGGAAACACCTGGGAGCACAGCTGGGCAGCAGACGGACAAAGGACAAAACATAGATGATAATGGAAACAGGAAGGGATAAACACAGGATTTAACTAGAATGGATGGATGGGTGATATTTGAACAGAATAATGTTACCTGTAGACCCACGATATATAGAGACCATGAGGAATGTAGAGATTATATATGGAAAGTACACCAAGATGTGGCGCAGCATTCCCAGAGAAGACAGGTTTTTGTCTGAATCTGAATGTGAGGCGGGGAGCATCAGGATCTAGAACAAACAAGCACAGCTGGTTCAGAAAGAAAATCAATAAAAAAAAGATGACAGTCACTTGATTCTTTGGACTTTCAAAGCTTTCATCCTGTTTTTACCCTATAATGAAACAGCCAGCTGGATGAGACTCTCCCACCATCATGTTACACTTGTAGATGCCTTCATGAGAACTTGGTGAAATTATAGATGATCATGTGACCTCGTAGGCTCAGTACCAACAATAGAGTTATCTTTGTAGAAAGTTGCTGGGAGGATGGACTGAGTGTTCTTTATTTCACAGAGCAGAGTAACATTATCTCCCTTCATCTTGGGAGGACAGGACTCTGACAGGATTAACTTGGGAGAGTATCTCGACCTGCTCGGAGATAAATTCCATCATTCTTCAGTAGGAAGATAACTCACAAGTAAACAACAATTCAAGGAAGTTGCAAACTTTCCCAGGAGTGGTAGAACTCCCGACAGAAGTAGGGGCTAAGGTCCGACCGTGCAAGTGTCAGCCGTCATCCACCTGCTTCCCTTTCCCTCGTTAACCTGTGTGTGTGTGTGTGTGTGGTGATGTGTGGCCGTGTTGTGTGTGTGTGGTGTGCGGTGTTGTGTGTGTGGTGTGTCCTGGTTTTCCTGGAAAACCTAGCCTTTCCCCTACCTGGGGGCGTAATCACACACACTGCAGCTGATTAACCTCATCTCGGGAGCTTCTTAACAGAGCTCCCGTAGACGCTGGATCTTTGTGAAATTTCCCATCAGTTTCCCAGCAAAACTGTACGCTAGAAAGTTTGAGCTTGCTGCGGGTGTAGAAGTTACTCATGGCTTCCTCTGTGATTTTCCAGGAGATTAGTGTAAATGAGAGGACGAAGCAAGCATGTTGCACATGGACACACAGGGAGCGGAAACTAGGACCACGGACACTGGGAGAAGACACAGCATGGGAATCGGGGACGCAGACTCATCAGGATCACACATGGGATTTATCGGGTCATGATTATTTGCTGCACTGTAAATAAAAGTGCTGTATTCATCGTACAGAGTCCTGCGTTTGGGTCCTATACCCTGACAGTCAGTGGTTTTAATTCCTCAGTAGAAAACAGCTAATAAAAGCTGCGAGTACTGCTTTGGGTTACACTTCCTGCCTGCCACACAATGGTTACAAGACATTCACAATGATTTCAAACCTCCCTTCAGCTGGTTCAGAAAAAGGTTAGTTTCTCAAGGTTTCATGCCCCCCTCCTACACACATACACCCTTCAATTGTATCTGCATCTGTCTCTGGTTTTTACAACAACTTTCAGTTGTTCGGACAATTATGTTTACTTTTAGTCGTCCCTCATTCTTAGAAAATTTGAAGGGTTTCTGTTTCTAAAGGTTTTTTTACTGAACATACCATGAACAGTGATGTTGACTGAGTTGCTCCGCTGCTGTGTAGGAGACTCGCACCAATAAACCGCGCTGTCAGGCTGCTTGGTCGTAGGGAGGACGCAGCCATGG